>NC_051161.1:164444524-164652728 GCF_013339745.2 Dermacentor silvarum
CACCGGCACGCAAGCCACCACTGGATTTTCTTCCTTCCTTCTACTATACGGACGTGAGCCTACAGCACAACCACGCAAGCCACCGCTGGATTTCCCCCTTTCTTTCTACTATATCGACGTGAGCCTACAACACAGCCACGCAAGCCATCACTAGATTTTCCGCTTTCTTTCTACTATACGGACGTGAGTCTACAACACAGGCACGCAAGCCATCGTAGGATTTTTTCCCTTTTTTTCTACAATACGGACGTGAGCCTACAGCACAGCCACGCAAGCCACCTCTGGATTTTCCCCTTTCTTTCTACAATACGGACGTGAGCCTACAAGGCAGCCAAGCAAGCCACCACAGGATTTTCCCCTTTCTTTCTACAATGCGGACGTGAGCCTACAACACAGCCACGCAAGCCACCACTGGATTTTCCCCTTCTTTTTACAATACGGACGGGAGCCTACAACACAGCCACGCCAGCCATCGTAGGATTTTTTCCCTTTTTTTCTACAATACGGACGTGAGCCTACAACACAGGCACGCAAGCCACCACTGGATTTCCCCCTTTCTTTCTACAATACGGACGTGAGCCTACAACACAGCCACGCAAGCCACCACAGTATTTTCCCCTTTCTTTCTACTATATCGACGTGAGCCTACAACACAGCCACGCAAGCCATCACTAGATTTTCCGCTTTCTTTCTACTATATGGACGTGAGTCTACAACACAGGCACGCAAGCCACCACTGGATTTTCTTCCTTCCTTCTACTATACGAACGTGAGCGTACAGCACAGCCACGCAAGCCACCACAGGATTTTCCCCTTTCCTTCTACTATACGGACGTGAGCCTACAACACAACCACGCAAGCCACCACTGGATTTTCCCCTTTCTTTCTACAATACGGACGTGAGCCTACAAGGCAGCCAAGCAAGCCACCACAGGATTTCCCCCTTTCTACAATACAGACGTGAGCCTAGAACACAGCCACGCAAGCCACCGCTGGATTTTCCCCTTCTTTTTACAATACGGACGGGAGCCTACAACACAGCCACGCCAGCCATCGTAGGATTTTTTCCCTTTTTTTTCTACAATACGGACGTGAGCCTACAACACAGGCACGCAAGCCACCACTGGATTTTCCCCTTTCTTTCTACAATACGGACGTGAGCCTACAACACAGCCACGCAAGCCACCACAGTATTTTCCCCTTTCTTTCTACTATATCGACGTGAGCCTACAACACAGCCACGCAAGCCATCACTAGATTTTCCGCTTTCTTTCTACTATACGGACGTGAGCCTACAACACAGGCACGCAAGCCACCACTGGATTTTCTTCCTTCCTTCTACTATACGGACGTGAGCCTACAGCACAGCCACGCAAGCCACCGCTGGATTTCCCCCTTTCTTTCTACCATGCGGACGTTATTACAGCACCATAGTCAAGGCGAGAGCGCACTAGGCTCCTGTATAAGTTCACAAGCCATTTTCGATCACTACCCCAAGTCGCACGCGACAGAAGCTTTAAAAGGTTCATTGTCTTCAGGCATTTTGCCCTCAGATGCTTACGATGAGGAATAAACGTCAGCTTGGAATCTAAAATTATTTCTAGGAAGTTATGCTCGCTGCTCACAGAGAGCGCATCTCCTTTGATTCCAATACATGGGACCGGCGTTACGCCTCCTTTGTTAGTAAAGAGTACGCAAGTGCTCTTCTGGTCATTTACTTTTAAACAATTTTCATCTGCCCATCTGGACAATTTGTTTATTACAAGCTGTACTTGTCGTTCGCAGATGGCAATATTGCATGACTTGAAGGCTATTTGCAGATCTTGGACATAAACGGAATAAAACATTGTGCGTGGAATGACTGTCTGCAGGCAGTTCATTTTTACAATAAATAGCGTGCAACTTAGCACTGCCCCTTGCGGTACACCGGTCTCTTTGATGAAGGACCCAGACAGAGCATTACCCACTATTACACGGAATGTGCGATTAGAGAGATAACTTTCGATTGTGTTTAACATGTTGCCACGGACACACATCGCTGAAAGATCTCGGAGGATTCCATAGCGCCATGTCGTATCGTAAGCCCTTTCTAGGTCGAGAAATTCTGAGAGGCAGAACTTCTAAAAAGACACCTTTAATATAAGACTCAATACGAGCAAGGTGGTCTGTTGTGGACTTACCTTCCCTGAAAACACATTGGAAGGGGTCTAGGATTTGGCCGCTTTCAAGCACCCAGATCCAGCGCCGGTTGATCACTTTTTCGATAATTTGCAAATACAGCTTGTCAATGCTATTGGCCTATAACTACTAGCTAACGATGGGTCCTTGCCTTGTTTATGTATAGGGATGATCACACTTTCCATCCACGAAGATGGAATGTAGCCAGCCGTCCACACGGCATTGAAAAGACTTAATAGTGTTTTTAGAGTTTCAGGATGTAGGTGCTCAATCATTTCGTAGAAGATACGAACACCACCTGATGCGGAGTTGTTGCAACAGTTGAGAGATACCTTTAGTTCAGTAAGAGAATATGGTCGATTGTATGCCTCGTTTCGCGCACATTTGCGTTCGAGGTTCTGTCGCTCTGCTCGTTCTTGGAACTTCGAGAAGTGTTCTGCGTAGTGTGACACACTAGAGATGTATTGAAAATGTTCACCCAGAAAGTCAGCCTGATCTTCCAGGCTATCACCTTGTTTGTTTACCAAGGGGAGGGATTTTTCTAGACGCCCTTTTAATGTGTTCACTCTGTTCCACACTTTACTCTCGTCCGTATAGGAATTTATACTGCCAAGATACTGCTCCCAACTATCTCTTTTAGCACGTTTACGTATTCTTCTGCCCGGAGACTGTTGTTTGAAATTGATGAGATTTTCGCCAGTTGGAAAGTCGCAAAGCAATCCCCAAGCCTTGTTTTGCTTTTTCCGCGCCTTTCTACAATCGTCGTTCCACCATGGAATGCAACGCTTTTTGGCTAGTCCGTTAGTTTTTTGGATGGATTTTGTGGCAGCCTCTGTGGCAGCCTCAGAGCCAAGTTTGCTGATTCAACCTTCCATCGGGGAACATATGGAAAGCATTCGGCCTGTTTTGTAACGTTTATGAGTATTGGGAAGTGGTCACTTCCGTAGGGGTTTCTAATAACGTTCCAATCAAGGTATGGCATTAGTGTGCTGAATATTATGCTCAAGTCTATTGAGGAGTAGGTTTTGTGTGCAACGCTATAGTATGTCGGCTCCTTCTTATTCAGTAGACATGCATCCGCTGAAAAATAAAATTTTCTATTAAACGCCCTCTTCCGTCACAACGACTGTCTCCTCACGAAAGTGTTATGCGCGTTTAAATCTCCGACAACTATGTATGGCTCCGGAAGTTCATCAATGTAGTTAGGAAATTCGGTTTTCTGGAGTTGATAATTCGGAGAGATGTATATAGAGCTGGCAGTAACTACTTTACTGAACAACACCGCGAGGACAGCAACTACCTCTAGGGACGTACTAAGTTTTAGTTCTCGGCCGGCAACAACTCTGTTGACTACGATAGCCACATCACCGGATGACACGGTAGTGTCATCGCGGTCTTTAGGAAAAATAGCATATTTTAGGTGAAAATTTGTTTGCGTGTGTTGCAGGTGTGCTTATTGAACACACAGCACCTTTGGACTATACTTATGTTAGTTCTTTAATGTCATGAGATTGTGGAGGACACTTCTGACATTCCATTGTAATATTTGTGAATCCATGTTGAATGTGGCTTTTGTGCTGTGTGTATGAGAAAGACGAGTTATTTCACAGGGCCCTTTCCGGGCGCCGTGATGCGATGTTTTTCTTGTCTGGAGCGGTCGAGAGATTCTCGCTGCTCCTTAGGCGCTGGCGGCGCCGCCTGGCCGGTTGTGTCCATTGCCTCTTGCGGGGCGCTGGACAGGCGCTCTTGCGAGTGGTTGGTTTGACGTGAAAGCCTCGTCTCGAGGGACGAGGCCCTGGAGGCCACCAGGCCGGAGGTCGATGGTCCCTTGTTCTGAGATGTATGGCCCACACGCAGTGAGCCACCGAGTAGCGGATGGCGTCGCTGGCGGCTCACTGCGTGTGGGCCGGACAACCACCGCAAACAGTTGTGTCGCTGCCCCCTGACACGCCACATCGGCAAAGGTGTTCTTGGGCAGGTATGAAATCCGCCTACGTGCCTCCTTGAATGATATATTCTCTTTTACCTTGATTGTTTCAATTTCTTTTTCCCTTTTCCATGATGGGCAGGACCGCGTGAATGCGGCGTGCTGCCCATCAGAGTTCACACAGTGGAGAGCGTTTTCACATGATTCAAAGAGATGCTCGGCTGCACTACATTTCGCACAAGTCTGACGGCCTCGGCAGTTCTGCGAACTGTGGCCAAATCTTTGGTACTTGATGCATCGGAGAGAGTTTGACACGTATGGCGTTACACGTATGGCTTGACACGTAGTTTCAGAATGAATAGCTACCAAGTCGCCCAACTTTCAGTACTTTTACAAGATTGCTTACATCCGGCCCCTCTTTGTTTGACCAAGTCCCTTTGGTCTAGGAAAGGACACCGCTTGATGTCTTCACTGCAAGAGGACATAGTCCTTCAAGTGCTCGGGTGGACACCTTTGGCGATGGGGTCGCGATGAGGGTACCACCGAAGGCAGAATTGCAGGGCAGTAGAGACTGGTGGTTGAAACAACTCATTACCACCACTAGGAAAGCTGGACGGGTCACACAAAGATAAATTTTGGCTTTTTGCAATGTAGGGCTCTACATACGGTGGAACATAGTGCTTGAGTTGAGAGACGTGCCCTACCCTGTCTTGGGGTCGATCATGGGGCCCTTGACCAGTTATGCGGCTGACCACAAATGTAACTGGCGTTTTGTAGTCGGTTATTTCATATATTTCCTTGAATTTAGGTGCCAACTTTCCTGAACCATCTGTTACGGGCTCTTGGCGGCGCACCCAGATGACATGGCCGAATTGAAAGGAGTGATCCCTATGGGATTGAAAATACGCTGTCTCTCGTTTACCTTGTGCTTCCTCATTATTGCCTGTTGCAGTAGCTCGGTTTTGAAACAAGATTAGGAGGCGGTCTTGCAGTGGCCTGGCTATAGCGGGACGGTGACGTTGATATGGGAGCTTGGGGACGTATCCATAAAGTAGTTCAAATGGAGAGAAACGGCTGCTGGCGCTGTAGCTTTGCAAAAGCAGCTTCTTCGAGTTCGTTGTCCCAAGACGTCGCGTCATTTGGGCACAGCTGCCGAAAAACGGAGACTAATGTCCCATTGCTTCTTTCCACAAGACTGTTGCTGGCTGCGCGGTATGCAACCGAGCCGTGAATCTCTGCACCGTGCATGCGCATGAAGCGTTTAAATTGGTGAGATTCAAAAGCTGCGCCATGGTCACACATGCAGTCATCAGGACAACCAAACCTAAAGAACACAGACTGCAACTGCGCTATTACCTCTTTAGCCAATGTTAATATCACGGCTGCTGGACAATGAAACGCGTGGCAAAGTCAATGACATTTAAAATGTACTTCTTTCCTTAAGCAGGTGGAATTGTAACGTGTTCGTTGGGTATTAACGCAAAAGAACGTCTGACACTGGCGTGAGACCCATTTTTACAACACTTTTAGACACTGGGTGGTTGCTGCTTTGGCAGATCTGGCACGCTGCGACGTAGGGGGTCACCGAAGGTGCAAGGTTCGGCCACCAGTATCGTTCTCTCACTTTGGCCAGTGTCCGGATTACATCCATGTGGCCTCCACCATCATTAACGACTTCCAGGACTGCCTGGCGCATCTTTGCTGGCACTAAAATGGTTTGTGCACCAGCAGTCGAATCACTATGGTACAGGATGTCATCAATTATGGCAATGTCATGTTCTAACGATTCGTAACATGACACAGAGCGACGAAGATCCTGGCACTCTTTGTCTTCTGCTTGCATATTTGAGAGTGACTGTGGCTGGTGGAGGACTGCTGTAGATAATCACAACAGCATGTCAGCAACCACGTTTTGCCGGTCAGGATAGTGCTGCACTGTGAAGTCAAACTCCGTAAGACCCATCAGCATGGTCGTAAAACGACGTGAAGGCCTGATGTTGGCTGTCAAGCATACAACAGTCCAGTTGTCAGTCAACCGGCAGAATTTGTTGTCAAGTAAATAGTGGCAGAACTTGATGGGGACTGCCCAATGCACACCAATGCACTCCGAAACGCTACTGTGCAACTTCTTCTCCTGGACAGTAAGTGCGCGACTCGCATATTCGATAACAGTTTCTTTGCCATGCTGTGTCTGGGAGGGAAAAGCTCCAATTGCCGTTGCCGAGGCATATGTTGTGACAGTGGTTTGGGCGTCTAGATCAAAATGGCCCAGCACCGGGGCTTCTGTTAATGCTCTGCGGATTCGTCTAAAAGCTTCATCGCAGTCACTGGTCCAGGCGAACTCTTCAAACCGAATGAGACTGCAAATGTGGTGCAATCCGAGAGAAATTCTTAAGAAAGCGGCGATAGAAGTTGGCTGTCTGGAGCCATGACAAAACTGCTTTGCTGTTTGTAGGCTGTGGGATTTTCAGGATGGCATTGACCTCGGCAGGGTCAAGTTGCTTGCCGTTCTTATTCAGAATGAATCCAAGAAACTTGATAGTCTCCAAGGCAAACTTGCATCTGTCGAGTGAAACCTTGAATCCACTGGCGTGGAGTAGAAAAAGTAATTCGTCAAGTAGTGTAGAAAGCTCGTCAAATGTTGGCGCGAAAATCAGAGCATCATCCAGGTAGACGCGTACACCACTCTTCGGTCAATGTGACTAAGTTGGCAAAAACTGACTGCATGGCTCGCTGGAAGGTGGCAGGTGCATTCGTCAGCCCGAAAGGCATGCGGGTTCAAATGAAAGTGCCATGGTTGGTGATGAAAGCAGTTTTGGCTTGGTCTTCTTCACGCACACGAACCTTCCAGTGAGTAAACTTTAGATCCAGGTAGGCAAAGTACTGAGAACAAGCAATATCATCCATGATGTCATCTGCATGCGTAAGTGGCTGCACAACACTCACAGTCATCTTATTTAGGGGCACATAGTTGACACAAAGGATCTTCGTACTGCTTCTGCTAACAACTATTGCAGGGAATGCCCAAGGTCCTAAGGCTGGAAGAATGATGCCTTGGCGAGTGTGCTTGTCTGGGCCTCAAGAAAACGACGGTCTGCAGCCGAGTACCGGTAGGGAGGATAGACTGTATGGCATGGCGTCAGGAAGAAGGTAAATTGTATGTTCGACACCTTCTTGCAAACCCAAGTCATCCTCTCCATGAGCAAATACTTCAGCGTGTTTTGACAAAATGCTCGTAATTTCCCGTGGTTGAGGTACTGGTAAGTGGCTACCAAGCTGCCAGCAGGCAGGGATGGGTCAATGCAAACCTCAATTGTCGAGGAAGCAGCTCGCTTGGATGCAAAAGAGAGGCTGTAGCTGTTTGAAACATCATTGTGCAAGATAGTACCGCCCCCGGGGGCTCGTCTGGTCCTTGGTGTGGCGACCGCTGTAGGCCTGCTCAGCTGTGGTGTCCAGGCACACAGTGACCGAAAGAAAACCATTGGATCATAACAGTATTCGACATCCGGGGCAGCAGTCGTTGATGGCATGGAACACATGTGGCTGTTGGAGAATGGCGGATTTCAGTTGGCAGGGGCGGCTGAAACAGAAACTGTGCATGGCTTGAAGAAAACCAGTCTTCACCTAATATAATTGGCGTAGCATTATTATCGAGGGCGGCTGCTTCGATCAAACCGGTGATAGGTCAAGCAGAAATCTTTAAACAGATGGCACCAGCTGTAGTTATTGATGTTCCTCCAACGACGACAAGATGAGGTCTATTCCTGGGAAGGAGGGGCAAAGAGCTGACCAGGCGACGTGAAACAAGAGTCACTTTAGACCCACTGTCTGGAAATGCATCCACTTAGCCAATCCCAGCAATTGTCGCGTCGACAAGGGCACACTGAAGCAGTGATCCGTCAAGGGTCTCGGAAAGGCTGCTGTGCAGAGCTGGCGAAATATGTGTTGTAGTCGTTGGAGCAGTAGATCTAGATGGGCACTTGGATGCGAGATTTCCCTTTCGATGGCACTGAAAACACACAGCTTCGACCAAGTTCTATCCAGAACGGTAGGCAGGAGCACAATGCTTAGCTGAGATAGTGAAGTATCCAGCCTCTGGTTGGTCTGGTGGTAGGGCTGAAATGCGCTGTGGCCAGCCGGTTTTGTCTGACACAGCCTGGGGGTTTCTGTACTCTGTGCTACGTGGGGGCGCCTGTGGGTTTAGCATTGTTAATTTGGCGCTTGGATACCGTGTGCGTGGGCGTCGAAAGGACGAATGGCCCAATGTTTGATGAAGCTGAGTTACAATGTCCATATACGCTGAGACTGTCTCTGGGCGCTGCGCTGCAATAGTAGTGGCCAGGTTCGCGTCGGCGTTGCCCTGAAGGGCGTACACTCTTAGGCAAGTCCTGGCTAGAATCCACGCGTGCAGGCAGGAAATCAGATCAAATTACGGCCACTGATATACCGTTCGCTAAGCAGCTCCATAGGCGGCCCCCCAGAGACAGCGACCCATTTTCAAGCGGCTCAAGTTTAGGCGGCCCAATTCCAAGCGGCCTTCAGAATAGGCGAGAGCAAAGTTATGCAGGATTTTAAGTCAAATTTTACCTGGCTATTTGCGGCCTACCATAGGCGTGACTGCTCTGACGGCGGCCTTATGCGTATGCGTCCCGGACGCCACTTGCGGGGGAAAAAAAGCAAATTTACACTTTATCCGCAATTATCGTTGCAAGTTTCGCAATCAGGAGTCACATAGCCTAATTAGAAACACATTCATCAGGGCAAATTACACACTCACTGAGATCACACTGTATAGCACATCACGTGGAATCGAACCCGCGTACGCTCGCATTTGTACAATCCCAAAGCAGATGTCCTAATGATTACACCACAGCACCACTACGCTCAAAGGGGTTTTTTTACAGGGATATATAGCTACTAAATGTATTTGAGGAATCGGCGGCGGTGGGTGGCGTTTTTCTGCAGTGCTGTGCTGTTGAGTATCGGAATATGTTTGCGTTTGCATCATTTGTGTTCCTTGCTGCTGGCATGTGTACATGTTTATCTTTCACCGGTGGCCGCTTTTCACCGGCTAACAAATGTTAAACGTTATCGCTAGGCACAGGACGCGCCTGCATGTATCGGAAGTTTCTCGAACGTATATCGATGCTTCTATCGTTGTCTGTTATCACCGACGCTCATGTAATCTGATTGTATGAGCGACGTGAATTGTCTAGTACTTTCTGGAAGACACGTGGGCACCAGGGATTACTCTGGAACCTTCGATCACTCATTTATAAAAGCCGACGCGTTTCGCCGCTGATCAGATTTCGACGATCGCCGACTGTGTTCGCCGCTATCGTTGTGCTACGAGTGTAGCTTGCTTTTGTGGGCACAGGTTCACCCAATAAACAATCAATTTCGTCATACAGTTTTACGACTGTTTTCTTCGTGACACTACGACTAACGATCGAAGGAAGGCAACGTCGACGACTTAGACGACAACGTGAGAACTAAAAGAAATTGAATTATGGGATTTTACGAGCCAAAACCAGTTCTGATTATGAGGCACGCCGTAGTGGGGGACTCCGGAAATTTGGACCACCTGGGGTTCTTTAACGTGCACCTAAATCTAAGTACACGGGTGTTTTCGCATTTCGCCCCCATCGAAATGCGGCCGCCGTGGCCGGGATTCGATCCCGCGACCTCTTGCTCCAACGTGAGAACTATTCTTCACGGCTGTCATCGCCGCTGGAAAATAACAGATGTGCCGTTCTGCTCACGATCGAGTGCTTCTCCAGTCCATGTATTATATCTTCTGCGAAAATACGCGGATATAAGGTATAGCGCCAACCATCCACGTATGTGAATTTAATTCGAGTGTGTACTTGTGAGGATTTTTTATATTTTTTTCCGCCAGTTCCATTCGTATATGGTCAACTGCGACGTACGCCGGAACCAGTGTCACGAAGCCATTTCGACGTGCCTCACACTATACCGTGTATGCGTTCTTTTCAAGTGCATTGGTTTACAGTTTAGTTCATTCCGCTGTGAGCTGTTGTCCTGAATTAGCAGCGGGTCGTTAGCATTTTGGAGCGCATGCATTCCAGCAATTGGAGATTGCGTATGCCGATAGCCACGTCACATGCATCGGCACGCATGTTTAAATTACTAATGTGTCCACTTGTTGCGCGTGCAGTGCTTGTGTACTGTGGCAGCGCTCGCTCTAAAAGCGTCTAAGGCCATCTGCACTCATGCATGTGTGTGCAACATACATGCACAGGATGGACTTGCCGGCTAGTTGGATGAGCATTGTGAAAGAAGAAATAGCGCAAAACAAGGACGACGAAAAAACATGAACCACACCACAAACCGCTGGTGTGGTTCATGCTTTTTCGTCGTCTTTGTGTTTGCGCTGTTTCTTCTTCCACGATACATGCACACCACAGCAAAGTGCACGTAAGTTTCGGGGCATGGGGGGGAGGGTTAAGTTCCTTTTCCCCGTTTCCTCTCAGTGTCAATGGCACAGTGCATTGCCCCGAATTGTGCACGTTTCGTCATCTGCTTCTCACAGAAAATGTTCCAGAAAAGCCCCCCAAAACCAGGGAAACTTGTAAACTTAACTAGGCAAGACGAAGCTCCATAGAAAGAAAAGTGGTATTGAAGGCTTTCAGTATTTTTCTTTACTCCAAAATGGTGGCGCTCTCGTAGCTTCCATGTACCGATAGTGCAGTGTTAGTTAAAAAGCATGAATTTCTGAATTCCTTGCCGAAATAAGCTTGTGAAATTATTTAGGTGCTAGAATCCTGGGTTTGTAGCAATCTTTGAAAATCCTTTATTTCTATTTCTAAAATGCCATTTTCAAGGCATTGAAAGCCCTTGAATTTTTGAAGTAATGGACACTCCTTAAATTTGTACACTTGGCTAGACTTAGCAGACATTGCCAAGCAATTTTTAAATTTCTTTGACACACTCTCGCGCGTCACAGAGAATTCTCTGTGGAGCTAATAGAAGGAACGTGAAATCCTTAAACCTGAAATACAAAGGAGCTGCGGATACAAGTTTTAGGCGCATGGAACCAGTACCTAGTGTACATGGAGGAACAGAAGAAGCAGAAAGCTCAACAGTAGAGGCATTCGAAGAGAAGCCGTGTTGAAGAGTAAATCGAGAGCTACAGACACAATAAAAAGAAACTAGAAATGACTATTGCTTAATTGTTGGTGAAAAGTTGAGCCAACAAATGATATCACATACACTATCAAATCAAAGATTATTCAAAAACTGCAAATTTTGAAGTTCCAAGCCGTTAATTGTGCTATTTCAGAAAAAAGTCAACCACTTTCTTGAAATGCCTCCTTGTGTGTGAGTTAAGGCACTGTGTGCGTTAGGGATGGGCGGTGAAAGGCAAATTAACAGTTTCGAATGTTTGAAATCAGTGAAATGCTATTTGTTTTTGTTTTTTTGTTTGCATTATAATTAACGATGTTGTTGTTGAACAAGTTATTGCCTGTCCAAGCTACTAAACACATGCATGAGGTCCTTGAAGCTAATATGTTGGGGCCCCGAATGTACTTGAAAACCCTTGAATTTTTTCCTTCAATATTTCTACGAACCCTGTAGAACAACCTTCATGAAGTAGAAAACTTGGCTGCGCAGGGACTTATGCGCAGAGCACAGGAAGACTAGAAATGCAGTAGTAAGCATGGAGAGCCCTGAAATAAAAGTGCCACATCTGCTCGTCTGCCTTATGTTTCTGTAGTGACTGTCGCATTTTTAATACAAGTGCGCTTTCTGTTTTACTCCAATATATGCAACATTACCAACTCCAGTGTGGGGCAGTCCTTCAGCCAGTGCAGAAATCTTTCTGTACATCCCAGTCAGCTCTGTCATTTGTCCAGCATTGCATTACAAGATTCGTTAAAGTGGTTTCGCAGAATATGAGCAGTATACTCTTAAATTAGCTGTTTATTCGTATGCACACGTTCAGGTCCTCAGTTTGGTTGCATGATAAATTGCCATACCTCAATTGACAAGAAACAATTTTATCACAGTTTAATAAAATCCAAACAGTAATAATGATCACAACAATATAATGACATGCATTTCTTTTGGTACGTATACAGCCCATGTCTTGGCACTGTACTAATTCAACTATACATCACAAGTACTGTCTCCTGACCACTATTATTCACAGGTGTAAAACAATCACAGTAATTGTTCAACAAATATCACAATGATTAGTGACACACACTTTGTAACTGCTTTACATGTGCACAATGTACACAAATGGTCCCTGTGTACCTACACATGATTACACAGTGCCACCTGAGTTCTATTACTCCCGGGTGTAAAACCAACAAAGCAGTTCTTTAAAAAATATCAGAGCGCTTAGTGACGTACATGTTGCAATTCCGTTGTAAAAGCATAATACAAACACGTGAACACACAGAACGCTTGCAGTGGGCCTACATGTAAATACCACCGCCTCAGTACTAATTCACAAGTGTAAAACCAACCAAGCAGTTCTTTAAAGAATATCACAGTGCTTAGTTACATACATTCTGCAACTGGCTTATATAAGCTTTATACAAACATGAGAAGATACACGAACCTAGCGGTGCACCTACATAGAAGTGCGGCCATCTGGGCACCATTATTTGCAGGTGTAAGCTCAAAATAACAGGACGTTCTAGTGACACATTTTATAAGTGCCTTATATAAACATAGCACAAACACGTGAATGCAAAAAAGCTTGCTCTATGCCTACACAAAGAGACCAACACAACAGGTAAACACCACTTTGAAGACACATGTGACTGTGGCAAAGTAGAGTGCTCTGCCAGTTGAAACTGCCATCCAGAAAAGTATTGAGCAATGCTTAAACCACACGCAATAAAAGTGCTAAGATGTTGTGTCTAACGTACCTATTTTAATTCAAATTTCTTTATTATAGGGCTCTCTTCCAGATAAGGCATCTGATCAAACTGACCTGATTTTACACCTGCTACATGCATACAATGCACTCAGATATAAGTAACTGGTAATACTAATTATAAAAGGCGTTTAGAAACTTGATAGTGTGATGAAGATGTATGACTACAAAAGTGGTGTCCCCCTCGCATTTGTTAAAGAGAAGTAAGCACGAAACTTTTTCGTTTTCACTTTTTGCATTAATGAACGTCCGGAAACCTCAAACCCACAAAAAAATACTGCTGTGTTAATAGTGTTATGAATAATTTTTGTGAAAGCTTTTTACAGACAAGTTCTGGTCTCGTTTCTGGAGGTTGAGCTGTATCATGCAGAATAACATGGAAAGTGGTCACATGGAGTGGTTGCAGGATATGCATCGGGTGATACAAAATATCTTTTGTCAACAAAAAAAAGGAAATGAGGTCAGCCCTGATTCTCCGTTGATCCCAAATTCTTTGGAAAGCTGCTTCCTATTTGAAACTGATGCTATTTGTTTCAGTTCCTGCATTTGCAACTTGATTTCTCTCAGATCTCAGGTTACACACTCCATGTCGAACATGTTGCGCATAACTATATGACGGTTCAAGGCAAGTTCAACAGGATCGAAACGCAGTTGGGCCAAAAGATTCTTTAAACCTGATAAGGAGTGGGCAGCTAAAGAAGGTCATCACAGCACCAAATAACCTTTCATGGCCTCTGTCTGTATCAAAGATGACTGCTTCATTGGCGAGCACTCTCAACACTTGAATGAAATCTTCAAAAAAATTTAACTGAGCATTATGCTTCTTCAGGTCAGCTGTGACCAACCCGCATCAAAAAGATGCTAGACAGTTTAGAACGCTGAGAAGGTGGCAGGTTTATTATTGTTAAATAAATTACACTGAGCTTGCCCAATTTGCCTCTTTTGCTACCAATCGGGTTAGCAAGTTCTATGTCATCATAATACAGGTTAAGAAGAACAACATGTTCTTATGTATGTTAAAAATGGGATGCGAATGAACCCTTGTTCTATTCCAGAAGTCACTAAGTACAGAGTCAGTCGGCATTCAGCAGGGCTTCCTTACATAGTCAACAATGTTTGGGAGCCTTAGCGCATTTTGAAGGAGGTTTGCTAACTTTACAACATAAGTCTTTGCTTCCCTGTGAGCTTTACCAGAGTTGGCAGCATATAGATACCCACATTTCGATAGTGTAGCTTTCTCAGGCGGTCACTTTTCATTTGCTCAATATCAATGCTTCAGCTGCATCAAACATCTTTTTTACCTCTTCAGCAACAACATCAACAACAATCTTATGACACCTGTGTTGTCCTTCTAGTCGGCTACCATGACCAGTTAATCTAGCAACCACACTGACAGCCTCTTTACTGTCTTCTAATGGGGGAGAGGTGTGTCCCACCATGCGTTCCACATTGTTGTCACTATGTGGGTTGGCCGGAGAGGCAACAACTGTAATAGGTTTGCATATTTTAAAGTGATGCTTATACTGTGTTATAACACCAAACATAGTCTTGCTCTCGCTGCACAAGAACACTGGCTGGCAGTCATGGTGAAAAGCTTTCGTATGTTGAGCAGATGAGGTGTATGCACTACAAAAAAAGTCACAGTGGTAGCACACATGTTGCCCTACCAGGCCTGGTTCGGTTCCTTTTGACACTACTGCTGATGCTGACGTGCTGCTGCTTGCCTCGTACGCTGTTGCAGCTGCAGTAGACACGGCAGTCTCTGTATCTATTCAGCCGTGTCATCGGTCATGGTAACTTCAGGTGGTATCGGGCTCACTTCTGCAACAGAGATGTCGTTTCCCTCTTGAGGGCTCTTGTCATCAGGACCAATAATTTCGTAGGCATTGTCTCCTGCATCACAGGACCAATAATAACAGCCTGAATTAATAAACATAGCTCTCAAAAATACTGACATCAAACCCTAATCACAACCTTTGCACATCAGTGACCAGGCTTAATTAATAATACTTGCAGCAGGAGTTACACAATGGTGTGTGTTCACTACAGTAAAGCCTCATCAGAAGAGATACTCAAATGGCAAGGGCAACATGTATCTTGAAACCAAAAATTTTAAGAACACTGCGGAGCTAAACTAGATCACTTTATTATGGATCATCACTAAAGTATGTTTAGATATATCTGAAGGAATAATTGCTCAGGTTGTTTAAAGGGCCCCTAAACCACCTTTCGATATTTCTTAAACATTTCAAGTAAACACACGCATCAAAATCACAATGCCGTCACGATCAACGATGCCAAACGCGGGGGCAGTGCTATGCACCGCGGGAGCGCCACAAAATGAAGAAAACCACCCCGTGCGCCTCTCCGGACTTTTCCTGCACCCCACCCCCCCAGTTCGTCCTGACGTCACCAGGCTGTCTCTGATGATGTCACCGGTTTCTGGTGCTGTGGATTCGTCGAACGACAGTGTACGACTGCCGGCAAGGTCTGCAAGCAAAACATGCTCTCCCTCTTCCTCGTCGCATTGCTTGCCATGTCATTGTGGGCAGCCAGTGGGGGCAAAGAACAGAAACACTGACAGAAGGGTCTCCTGATGAGGCTCTTCAACACAGCCAGTCACCATACGATTACACTATATTGGCGAGGTCATTAGCAGCACCCCTAGCAGGACGACAGGCCGGCACGGCAGCAACAGAGCTCATTGGCGATGGCCTGTCACATTACATTTGAAGGTGTACTCGGCTAGGAAAAGATACCGTGCAAATGGCGTGTACCAGATGATAGAGTGAAATGAGCGGGGACTACTTTTCGATCATCAAACACACGTAACTCTGCTATTACTGCACCGGTGTGAAAAAATCTCGTGGCTACGTGTTCGTTGCCGTATCGTGTACAACTGCAACACCGCAACTAAATTTCGACCTCTGGGTGGTTTAGGGGCCCTTTAAAGATGTTCACACCACTTTTTTTTTAGTGACTGCAGATTGCATTAGCTTCCTTCCCAACTTCTGGAGTTTACACACATTACTTTGCAAGCCTCCTTATTGCTCGCAATACCTTTGAGGTACTCTTTGATGCTCGTCAGCTTCAACTGCCGACACTTTTTGCGCTGCACTGTCCTCGTTGTCCTCCTTTTCTAATTCATGTTTAAGGCAACATGTTCAATTATATTGTGTGAGGATTACATGATCTTTAAGTCCTTCGGAGCACACGAGGTGCACGAAGTGAATGTGTCTGGGCGTGTCGCTTAAAAATAGTGAAGAATACGTCAACCTTAATAACAAAGGTGTCTCTTGTACGCAATGCTGTTAACGTGGCAAACATTGGAAAACCAACCAAACCATTTTCAAATGTCTCTTACAACCAAGTGTCTCTTGTAACGAGATTCTACTAAATATTTTTCATCTATGGATCATCTGTATGCACATGCATAGTCACAAAGACATGTTGCATGGAATGGAGAACCAGGAAACAGCTCATACTCTTACTTTTTTCCCTAACATAAGCAGCTGATAACAATATGACCAAAAAGCGGGCGAAGAGGCTAGCATAGAAGATGATCCTTTAGCTCTAAACATTTTTTGGGCCCACATCACTCCCTATATGACATAAGGAAACAACTTGATTGCAGTAATGGCTGCATGTGATCTGGATTGATTGAAACAAACAATACTTAAGGTTGCCCTGTATGTAATTTTATCACTGCGCTTTTTAGATGTCCTGCTGGTGATCCTGGCTGCACGATGCTTTTCATGCTTTTTGGCACGACTGCTTTCTGTTCGTCTCCACTTTTTTTCTGACTTTCTCCCCTCGCCCCTCCCTTCTTGTGTAAAGGAGCACACCTGATGTATCAAATCTGTTAACATGTGTGCTTCTCTGTGGTCTGTGTTGTATTTTTGTGCTGCACGAATCAATTCAAAATGCAAGATGTAATGTCCCTGCCTTTACTTTATTTGTATATATATATATATATATATATAATGTCTCTCTCATGTTCGGAATATATGTACATTCAGGAGTGCCTGCATGCTCTTCTCCCATGCTGCAGTGACGAAAAGGAGAGCCTTTTTATGCACCATAGTAGAACATACAAAGGTTTTCACTGTACCCATCACATCAGTTATCATGTGGATCTGTCACAATACAGAATAGCAGTGGTCCATAATATTAGCCCATCGTAACATAACTGTACATTAGCACGTACCGAGATGCTGTGAAACAGCTGTTACAAAGCCGCTGGTGCTGGCAATTTCAGCAGCAGTGCAGTGGTACAGCTGAGTGCCACCTGCATAGAGATAAATGCATATGCATGTTAACAACTCAGTAGTTGCTGACACTTTTGTAAGCTGTACACTGCACAATAAAGTAATCTAGACAACTTTGTTGGAACAAATGCACATAATTAAAACACCATTTAAACACTAACATGATTAACTGCCGCTGACCTCTCACACACTAAGGGATAATACTACTGAAACATCAGTGGAGAGCTCGCAGCTAACCACAGTCCATAAAGGACAACCTTTCTTTGAGGAAAACAGCTTTAACAGCTATTAGTTTTGTTGATCATTTTATGTGCTAGCTTTGCTTTAAATGTCATGTAGTACTAGAAAATATGAAGTGCAGCATTTCTAGCAGCAGAAGTCGTCGTAAGCCTCATGGTACAACTGATTTTTGCACTGTTTGTGTCAGTGAGCCAACACATACAAAGAAAACCGAGTTCACACACATACAGTGCCATGTGCACTTCTCCTTCTGAAAACACAGCCACCACTTTGAATGCTGCTGACAGGAAAGGTAATATAGAGTGCGACACTGCAAGGAACTACCACTTATGACTGTATATGTATGATCTGCTTATTGGAGAGGTAGTCACATGCCATTTCTAGTCTCTTTTAGAAGCATTACTAAAAGCAGAATTAAAATTATTCATATGTCACAAATTTCACACACCCACAGTTTGGTTAAATAACTTGTGAGAAAAAGACATGTTTACCTGGAATAGCAACCCTTTTTCCTGTTGCAAAACGTTCCTTCGTATTAATGACATAACTTTACAGCGTCATAATATATCGTGTTTCTCGCAACTACTTACCGGAAGTGGCGAGTTAAGTGTTGATACGTGACTCATTGGGCGACAATACTGCCTAATATAAATGCTTCACGAACACGAGTACATGTCCCTTGCAGAGAATGGCAACCATATATACCTCTATGAGACATGGGGCCATATTCTGAAACGTTCCACTTCTACGATATTTTTTTTCGCTTTCACGTGCACGCTGATTGGCTGGTTGAGCAAAATTGAATGACGTTGGGCTCAACCAGCCAATCAGCTCATCCAATTTTGCTAAAACAGCCAATCATCGAGCGCCTGAAAGCGAAAAAGAAATTTCGACGAAGTGGAAAGTTTCAGAATACGGCCTCAGATCGCACCTTTCTGGTCAAAATGCACGTTAGTTCATTACCACCTCATTAAAAATAATAATAACTCAGTACAAGCCAGCAGCCGACTGCATAATGTGAAATTGCAACAGATGTCCACTTACTGGTGGCCTGTGTTCGAGTCACTTGTGGCAGTTGACTGGGTGCTGAGAAATACACGTCCTGGGTTGTCCCTACAAAACATTCAGGGCTATGTCAAATGTTGAAAATGTAACACGCTGGCATTTCGTAATTAGGTCGTAAAACGAACGAGTAAACTAAAGACAAATGTGATGTAAACAGAGTACGCATCATATGGTAGGCGGTCAACTGGTAATGCATTCCGCGAAAAACCTAATGCAAAGGAAAGACTACACACAACGTTGACACACAATTTAACTCACTCTAGGTTTCATCGTGTCAAATATAGTCAAATAATTATGTGTCTCGTGGTTTGGGTGTAATTAGTGTAAATTACGCACTATATTACTTAAATATAAACCGCATGCACGCGATCTTGCGCGCGACTGCGACAAGTGACGCGATGGAGATGGCTGTCGCGTTCGCTCGTCGTCTACAATACGTACCGCATGCGAGCGACGACCTTGAGCGACGTCTCCCCGGTGTTGCCGGTATGAGGGCAGCAAATACGCGCCGAAAGTGGCGTGACGCATGCTTTATTATTTGTGTTTTACTATAAATAGCAGCACAAATATTTCTAAAAGTCTTGCACTTGGTTCTTATCCTTGCACGTATCAAAAAGTCGTTTGCTCGTTCCTTGCGACAATTCGTAGCACTCGACTGGTGTTCTGTACATCCTGTTTCGGCTTCGCGCTATTGGCTAGTCGCTAATAGCACTTTCGGGCGACGAGCTACGAATTCTATATTTGCAGAACCGAGCGATCTGTTCGCGCGACGGCCCGTTTCGTCGCTGAAAGCTGTCGATCGTCGCCGTCGCGCACGAATTAAATCGCTCTCATGCGGTTTGGGCTTTACCCTGCAAAACATTTCTTCACGGCGCACCTGTGCGCGCTTCGAATGAGTAGCGCTGTAAAATTTACGTACATGGCATTTAATATAGTTGCTACACACGGATTCCCATTGCCCTGTGTCGTGTACAGTGAGCTACATTGACCTGCCCTCTTTTTTTGCATTAGCCATACTGTGTAGCACTGCACCTATACGCGCGTCAGTAAACCTCACGACACAGAAATAGAAAAAAAACAAAAACAAAAACAGAAGTGCCACTCACCAATTCGAGCATGTTGTACTGAGCTGTGCCCACATTATGAGCACCAAGCGGCCTGGAGTGGTGCAGCAGGTTCGTTGTTCGCGGAGCCGCAAAATCCGTCGCACTCACATTGCGGGGCATTGCATTGGCCTCGCAACACACCTTTCATGTCCACTGGTGAAAACATATCGCCCTGCTGCGCACGCGAATGGCGCCGCCAACACAGTTCCAAACTTTGCAACCGGTTTGCACGAAAAGTCCGCAGAACGGGAGCTTCGACATGGCGCGTCCGCGCGGCTCGGCAGCTCCTCCGATGTCAATCCGAAACTTCTTCTCTCTCGTATATATTTTTTCTTTTCCTTCGCGCATGCGTGGTGAGTTTGTTTACGGCGCTCCGGCAGCTTCGGCCACTTCGGCGCATTCGGTCGCGTATATATCGCGCACGAACATCGGTGTGAGGGGCCGTATACGGACATCGGCTCCCGCAGGGGCGTCTGCGTCAGCAGGCGTTTGGTGTGTTGCGACACCACGGACCCGAGCACACGAGGGTCGGACCCTCCCACGCTTAACCGTGCGTGGCTTAGCCGTGTCCGGGGAAAAGGGGATCCTGGGGGTTGAGCCGACGCTGAGTGTTTGGACCTTTAAGGCCCCTCGGCGGAGGCAACACGCCTCTTTGGCCTCTGCTTCACGTAGACGGCACCTCCGAACTGACCCACCCGGGGGAAATCGGTGGTCGCCTTTTCCTGTCCCCCTCTCCAAACTTTTGCTCTCCTATCATCTCTTCTCTTCCGTTACGTCCAAATTTTCACAGGCGGCTTGGGTTAACCTTGTGTATGTGCCCTCCCTTGGGTATAATATATTAGGTTATAGTGGCAATGTACGGTTGGCGCCTGCAGCCTTACGCGTTAAGTGCTGCAGCGTCCCCTAGTTGGGCTCCGTGGTGGGTGGCCGTCATTGCCGCCGAAATAAAACAAACCGTTATGGGAACACCAGCTTTTCCCCGCATACTTGATCGTCATCCTCTAAAGAGGGGACGCACCGATGAACTTTGCCTATCTTTCAACCGACCAAAAGATAAATATCCAAAATACCATGTTGTACACAGTGAGAACTCTCAAAAACCGGCCAGATCAATTTCACCATTCATTGTTGCGAAATCTTTAACCGAAGCTTTAGGGTCAGGTTACAAAGTGATCAAAATGGCTAGCGGAGACCTTCTTCTTGAGGTTCCTCAGAAACAGCAGTACGAGAAACTCAGCAACCTTGTGACGTTCGGCAACATACCAATTTCTGTATCACCACACCGATCAATGAATAGCTCACGCGGAGTCGTATCAGAAGCAGACCTCCTAGAATTATCAGAAGCAGAACTCCTGGAAGGGTGGAAAGATCAAAACGTCACCAATGTAAAACGTATCATCATCAGACGGGACAACAAAGAAATCCCCACCAAACATCTTGTGCTAACATTTGGATCTAGCGTTCTGCCTGAAACAATCGAAACAGGATACATTAAGTTAACTGTCCGACCATATGTCCCTAACCCTAGACGGTGCTTTCAATGCCAAAGATTCGGCCATGGCTCGCAGAGCTGTCGTGGTCAAATAACTTGCGCAAGGTGTGGAGTCCAGGGCCACTCCTCTGACAATTGTAGTGGCACTCCTCACTGTGTGAACTGCAGTGGTGACCACGCATCCTACTCACGTTCCTGCCCGAACTGGAAAAAAGAAAAGGACATAATCACCCTAAAAGTAAAAGAAAATATTTCTTTCAAAGAAGCCCGTAAGAGGTGCTCACTTTTCCACAGCACACCTTATGCTGATGCGGCGCGTCGGGGGGCAGCGTCGCAGCGGCCACTGCCACCTGCCCAGCCCGCGCGCAGCGAGCTGTCGCTTGTGGCTCCTGCCCCTGGGGTGGAAGGATCTAACCCTACTCCACCCAACCAGCAAACAGGCCCGGTTACTCTAGGGTTGCCGGTAGCACAAGAGCCCGCGGCGACAGCCTGCACTATGAGTAGCGAACCCGCAGGACCGCCAGCAGCTCCCACGGTGGGTGCAGTCAAGGCTGCCTCACCCTCTCCAGCCTCTGCTGGCGCTGGCAACAGCCGGCGCAGCTCAGGCCCAAAGGCAGCCCCATCGACCTCCGGGCTGGTGGGCACAAAGGTCTCGTCCTTCGCGGCGAGACTTTCTCGCGAAATTTCTCGCTCGAAAGAGCGTGTGTCCAGTGCCTCACATGAGGCAATGGACACTACACCCATCCCGACGGCGCATCAAGCGCCTAAGGAGCGGCGAGGCTCCCTCGACCGCTTCAGAAAGGACAAATCCCGCGTTACAGGACCTGGAAAAGGTCCTGTAATCTAAGGCAACACTTCCTTTTTTGTACACAAAGCACCAATTTTACTTTCAGTATGGATATACAAATCATACAGTGGAACGTCCGAGGCATTCTTAGGAACCTCGATGATGTGCAAGAACTTCTCCATGAACACAATCCAAAAGTGCTGTGTGTACAGGAAACTCACTTAAAATCGGAACATACAAACTTTCTTCGACAGTATGTTACGTTTCGTAAAGACCGCGATGATGCTCTTGCATCTTCAGGCGGTGTTGCCATTATAATTCAGAAAAGCATAGCGTGTCAACGTTTACCGCTGCAAACGCCACTTGAAGCAGTGGCAGTTCGACTTGTTCTCCTAAACAAACTCGTCACGATTTGCTCGCTTTACATACCCCCACATTACCACTTACACAAACATGAATTCCAGTCCCTAATAGACGAATTGCCAGAACCTTATCTTGTTCTTGGGGATCTCAATGCACACAGCGGTCTGTGGGGCGACTCTCGCATCGATGTTCGAGGCCGTCTAATTGAAGGCTTTCTTTTCTCATCCGGTGCATGTCTGCTAAACAAAAAAGAACCTACATATTATTGTCTTGCAAACAAAACTTTTTCTTCTAAAGATCTCAGCATAGCTTCTCCATCCATATTGCCCGAACTTTAATGGGAAGTTATAAAAAACCCTTACGGGAGCGACCATTTCCCAATACTGCTGAGAGCAACTAGACACCACGAATCTCCACCACATGCTCCCCGGTGGAAGGTCGATGCAGCGGACTGGGAGAAATACCAAACACTTACCAGTACGATCTCGTGGGCTGACATTTCATCGCTTGGAATAGACGGTGCCGTCGACTATTTTACTAATTTCATAATTGATGCAGCTCTTAAGTGTATTCCCCAAACAAGTGGACTTTCTAGCAAACGCCGTGTTCCATGGTGGAATGAACAATGCAGGAACGCGCGTAGGCAGCAGAACAAAGCATGGAGGCAGCTTCGCGATTCTCCTACTGCTGAAAACTTTTTCAATTTTAAGAAAATCAAGTCCCAAGGTAGGAGAACGCGCAGACAAGCCAGGAGAGACAGCTGGCAAACATTCTTATCAAGCATCAATTCATACACTGATGAGGCCAAGGTTTGGAACCGGGTCAATAGAGTAAGAGGACGACAAACACATCCGCCTCCCCTGGTAGACAGACAGGGAGACAGCCTGGAGGACCAAGCGAACTATCTGGGTGCACATTTTGAACATGTTTCCAGTTCATCACACTATTCTCCAGCGTTTAAAAGATACAAATCAGCAATAGAAAAACAAAAACTGGACCGAAAGAGCACCGGAAACGAGCCATATAACCTACCTTTCTCCCTAGCAGAGCTGCATGCATCACTCACCTGTTGCAACCAATCTGCCCCAGGCCCTGACCGTATACTATATGACATGTTGAAAAACCTACCCTCTGAAACTAAGAAAACCCTTCTCTGTCTCTATAACTCTATATGGACCTCCGGCGAGATCCCCTCTGCCTGGAAAGAGGCCATAGTGATCCCTATCCTGAAGCAGGGCAAGGATCCATCGTCCGTATCCAGTTACCGGCCAATAGCTCTAACAAGCTGCCTCTGCAAAGCTTTCGAGAAAATGATAAACCGTCGTCTGATACATTTCCTAGAATCAAACAAGCTGCTTGACCCATACCAGTGCGGTTTTCGCGAGGGTCGATCCACCATTGACCATTTGATACGTATTGAGGCACAGATACGTGAAGCTTTTGTTCACAAACAATTCTTTTTTATCTGTATTCCTAGACATGGAAAAAGCCTACGACACCACATGGCGGTTTGGAATACTGAGAGATCTCTCCCACTTTGGTGTACGTGGTAATATGTTAAATGTCATTGAAAGTTATCTGGTGAATCGCACATTCCGTGTTCGAGTTGGCAATGCATTATCACGACCTTTTGTGCAGGAAACTGGAGTGCCACAGGGTGGGCTACTCAGTTGCACTCTCTTCATTATTCCTTGCGTCTAGGCATCCCACGTAATATGTTTTATTCAACGTACGTCGATGATATACAGATTGGATTTAAATCATGCAACCTTGCAATCTGTGAACGGCAGGTTCAACTTGGTCTGAACAAGGTGGCTAAATGGGCAGACGAGAATGGATTCTGCTTAAATCCACAAAAGAGCACCTGCGTCCTTTTTTCTAGAAAGAGAGGACTGTACCACGACCCCGACATTGACCTGCAAGGACAGCGTCTACCTGTAAAAACGGAACATAAATTCTTAGGCATTATTCTTGACACAAAGCTAACATTCATACCACACCTAAAACATCTAAAAAACAAGTGCATGAAAACAATGAATATTTTAAAAGTGTTGTCACGCACTACATGGGGTAGTGACAGAAAGTGTCTGTTAAATTTGTATAAAAGCCTCATACGAACACGCCTAGACTACGGGGCCATAATTTATCAGTCAGCCACCCCAACCGCGTTGAAGATGCTGGACCCCATCCACCATCTAGGTATTCGCTTGTCTACAGGTGCCTTTAGGACAAGCCCTGTAGAAAGCCTTTACGTGGAATCCAATGAGTGGTCCCTCCACTTGCAGAGGACCTACACAGCTTTCATGCATTTCCTTAGAGTGAATGCAAACAGTGAACATCCCTCATATTCCACCGTAAATGATTTGTCCAGCTCCCACCTCTTTCATAACCGACCTGCAGTAAGAGAGCCCTTCTCGTTGCGTGTGAGAAGTCTGGCTGAGGAAATGGATGTCCCACTCTTTGAACATCGTCTAATGACACCCACTATACAGGTCTCACCGTGGCAGTGGCAGATTGTCGACTGTGATTTGTCCTTTTTACATGTTACGAAGCACGCCCCGGTTGCACACATTCGAATGCATTTCCTCGAACTGCAGCATAAATACTCCTGTCCGGAATTTTACACCGATGCATCAAAGTCTCATGCCGGCGTCTCTTATGCAGCGGTTGGCCCATCATTTTCAGATGCCGACACCCTGCACCCCCAAACGAGCATTTTCACAGCAGAGGCTTATGCAATACTGTCAGCTCTTAAACATATCAAAGAATCGAAAATACCAAAAGCAATCATCTACACAGACTCGCTGAGCGTAGTAAAAGCTTTAAAATCTCTGAAAAGGCACAAAAATCCTGTAATAGGATCGCTTTATTCATTACTATGTAATATTTATGCGTCTGGGCAGCATGTTGTGGTGTGCTGGGTGCCAGGACACCGAGACATCGAGGGAAATGTACTGGCAGACCAGATTGCCACATCCATCGACGCAAAAGCTGGAAACACATCCATGCCCGTCCCTGTTCCCGATATGAAGCCATATCTACGCAAGAGACTTCGAGCCCACTGGCAACGTTTGTGGGACGCCCAGAGTCTAAACAAACTTCATTTAATTAAGCCTCGCTTAGGAAACTGGACATCCACCACGAAATTTAGAAGAAATGATGTCCTATTCTGTAGGCTCAGAATAGGACACACTTACGGCACGCACAATTACTTGTTGTCTGGAGGCGAACCCCCGACCTGTACTAGATGTGGGGAGGTACTTACTGTACTTCACATCCTAGTACAGTGTCCACTACTAGAACCTGAAAGAAAGAAACACTTTGTCCAAGCCTATAGAGAGAATATACCCCTACACCCAGCGATGTTTTTACATAATGACCCGGTATTTCAGCACGAATCAGTTATAGCCTTTTTAAGCGACATCGACATTTTGCAAGTTCTTCGCCCGAGAGATTCGTAGCAGGGTCCTCTTTCAGAGAACGCTGCTGCGACAGCATTTTGAAATGCACTCTCCTCCAGGCTCTTGCTTCTAAGGGTCTCTGTGAGGCTGTAGTGCCTAGTAGCGCTCACAGCTTTTTTATACCATATTATATTCATTGCGCCCTTATCACATCATTGTCATGATTTTATTAATTTTGTCTTTTACGCACCTTTAGTGCGCAGGATTTTAGGCCCCTTTACAGCCACCCTACACCTACCCACTGTCATTGATCATACCATTGCTCACTCAGTACACCACGTCTTGGCGCTCTTTGGCCATAGCTGGCCCTTGCGCCAGAAAACAACATATATCATCATCATCATATATCATCACGGACATCGGCCGCGTAAAAACGAGTGCATATAGGCAGTACGAGTTGGTTTGGAGGCCGCTTGAAGAGTGTCACGTATATCTCCCTTTGTCGGGCTGCCCATAGCCGTTATATTAAGCAGTACGTCGAAGGGTGCCGTTTCTAGCCAGGCTATTATCCTGGACCGGACTAAGAGTGTACTCTATGCGCTGGGGATTGGTGAGGGTAACTGGGCATCCAGAGATTAGCTTAAACTTCGCCAGAGAGTAGCTGACACGGTTTTCTTCGTTGTGCCTGCACACTGCAAGTGACTGCTTGTTGCCACTGCAGCAAGGTTTTCTTGGCACTGAATTAATCTAGGAAGGCTTGTCTGAAGGTTTCCCACGTTGGGCATTGACGGCCGATGACGGCTTTGCAATCAGCGGCTGCTCCACGAAGTTTTCCCAGGGCAACCGTGAGTAAGGTTGAAGGTTGCCACGAAGCCAAGTTTCGAGTTCGTTCCAACTCTTCAATGCGTCGGGCATCAGGAACAGCACAAAGGAAGGAGTCTGGCGGGTCACTTCACGAGGCGGGCGAGATGCGACGTTTCAGGCATGGTTCGCGGTCGACTGCGCCAGTTGCAAGGGGCGGCGAGGGCCGGCTGCTGGCCGAAACGTAATTAAGGCTCGAGCATACATGTAAACGAACTTTATTAATAAGGCGTGGCGCCTCCAAAACGCGTCGAAAACTACCGCGCGCACCGCACACACGCACACCTACTTGACTCCTAGGCTTGGCTTCGGGGGCTCGCTGAGTGCTGAGGCTGGCAGGTGTCGCTACTGGTTAGATTGCTTACAACATAGCAACGGTTTTGCGGTTACAAAAACGTGCTTTAAGAATTATAACAATTTCGTATCCTGATTTGCCAAGCGCACAATTATTTTCGAAAGTACTCGGATACTGCCATTCATGTCACAACGAAATTATAAAACTACGGTTTTGGTGAATGCTATAATCAACACTAATTTTCCTCTACCATTCAGTTTGTTTTCTTTACCAACCCGTAAGCCAAGGCACGCAGCCAATGGCATCTTTAATCTCCCTACCTGCAGGAACGTATACGGCGAAAGATTAATTCAATCCATGGGTGCTAAAATTGGAACTCCATTACCCTCGAAGTTAAACTTCGAGGGTAAAGCGTGCGACTTTAAACTCTCTTGCGAAATGCATTTTTAAATAAGTCATCTAGCAACTGAACTTGCATACGGAATGCTAATACTTTTTTTACTGGGAACATTTGTGCTTTCGAATGTATTTGACACTTCGTAGTTTTCTCTGTATGTTTAACATTGTCTTGTTAGTCATTTGTATTGTTTTTTTCACGCATATATCGCGACTTCATATTTGTGGTGATCTTGAATTGTATTGATCGCGATTAGCATTCTCGGTATAAAAAAACAAAGTTGTTATATATATGTTCACCTCTTATGTCTAACATATATTCACTGCACATCTGCTTTTAGACCTGTTCACACACGCTCGTGTATTAGATTCGACCGATAACTATCCATAAATGCTAACGGTCGATATATTTCTGTAAACATTTATCATGTATTCATTGACAATAAACTCCAATTTGATTTAAATCAAGAGTTGATAGTGCGCTTCGTCTGCAGTGTTTTCTTCCCTGCATACGTTTTAGCTTTGCAACGATGCTTTATAATACGAGTATGAGTCCAACTAGCCCCAATGCAAGCCTTAATGAATGCTCTCACACCTTGGGTTTTGGACTCTATCTTAAGCACTGTATATACAATATATGGTATACGTTCGAATATAGTCCACAAAGTTCGCTTCTCCAAGTGGTTAATTGCCTCGTATAGGGGGCGCTAAAAATTTCATAGACAGCCAGAAAATTCTGTGTTTTTTGAAGCTCCACCATAAACGACAATATTGGTCAGTCGATACGGCATTCAGGGTTTTACGTCCCGCCGGCGTACGGGCATCTGATGTGTTTCCTTCCAAAACGGACAAACAACCGAGGTTTCTACTACTAAGGAGATTATGCGACGCGTCGGGTCACGTCACTTAACCGGCATTATCAACTCTTATGTACTATCCGTAAAATATGCAATGATATAGTTGAACAGTGATATAATGAGATCACTAGGTTCTAGCGATTACATAATTATCTTATAATCGACCGCTCTTTCTAAGCCGGTCCTTGTGATAATGTGAACGGATCATTCCAATGAAGGTGATTAGGCGCAAAACAGAATATCATTATAATAGCATTGTGACGTTATCCCGGCCCCCAGTGTGTCAGGCAGAAATAATTCTCTCCAAGTGACACGACCAGACTAAAACAGTGTGGAAATTCTGTTGGCGCCCAATAAAAACGCATTTGAGGTGACGATATTGTACTCACTTCACTGCGAGGAAGGGTTATGGCTTGCTGATCGGCAGTCAGGTTTAGCGAACTAAGCTGGGTGACTTGTGTGATATCTGTGCTCGCAGAGAACTTCATTAGCGCCATGTTAAACGTTGCGGCGGTCTTGGAGTTCTTCTTGAAAGTGAAAGTATTCATTAAGCCCATGTAGTTGGTCTGAAATACATAAGGATATTTGTTACGTGCGCTCAGTACACACGCACACACATAAAGATTAGATTTCATGTTTTTCAATGCTGATCGCGGTTTCATTGCGATCAGCTAAGACCAGCATTGCGCCGCCATCAGCAAATAGAAGAAACCGCGAGAAAACACGAGATGCCAAATGAATAATACAATGTAGGAAAAATAGGACAAAGGACACAGCCCAGTAGTAATGGCTTCGAGTGCGGACATAAGTGAGCACTTAGCATCATGTGCTATCTGGTCACCTCACCAATCATATCTAATCGACTTACTAGAATCTGTGCAAAACCGCGCTGCACGTTTCATCACCCGTGACTATAGCCGCTACTCCAGTGTGACTAACATGAAGACTTCATTATCATTACCATTCCTTGAATTACGCAGGAAGATAGCCCATTCTATGTTTATTCCATAAAGTAATCTACAGCGCACACGTAAATACCTTGCCACTATCAAAGCCTCATCGCATATCTCGCAGGCTTCTTAATCAGCATAGCTTTGTTCGTCTTTTTGGCCGCACCCAAGCCTTTAACGCATCTGCGCTAGCACCTGCCATTATTCAATGGAATGACCTCCCTGATGATGTAGTGTGCATTCGTGATCACGCGGCATTTAGAAGTAAAATACTAACCATGTATGACTGTGTTTGTTAACGATATGATCTCTTGCAATCATGTTTATACATTATATAATGACAGCATGTTGGCCCGTTCAAATATGTATAATACATACTAAGTGTCTTATTATTACAGTGTTACACCTATGTTATCTCTCACATTTTTCCATTGTATAGCACTTGGTTCTTGAATTCCTTTTGTTTTTGTGCTCTTGCTAAAAATTTATTGTATAGTCCCCCTCACATATTACTCCTATGTGGAGCCTGTGAGGCATTTCTAAATAAATAAATAAATCAGACTGACACGTGAGGAATGTGCGAATGTTGCTGGTGACCATAAATGTGAATCAACTACAACAACCCGATAGCAGCTTATAAGTTATAAGGTGGTGGTGTAGGCCCATGTTGCAAAACGAATAGGAAGGTCACAGTTGGAGGCAACATGTGACTGAAGGAAGTCGCCAAGAGTGGTGTTAAATTATTCTGTTGAACTGTTGGCCTACGAATAATATGCTATATTTTCGGGGAGCTATTTGACTTGAAAGAAAGAAATTTATACATGTTTTAAATCAATTCTAGTCTTTTAGAGTCCGAAAAACACAGCGATGGTGTGACAGACCTAGAAATAAACGCTCACTTCCAACAATCGTTTACTTTGCTACATCATAGAAGACAGAAGCTGAACAATCGCATTTTTACGAGGTTTAAAACACAAAGAAACACGAAACATACGAGAACAACAATTAAAAGTTAAAACTAAGTTAGGAAACTGTGTGCGGAGAGAGGAGGGGGGGGGGGGGTTACGTGCCACAACCACGACATGATCATCATTAGGATGCACGCCATAGCGGGAGACTCCGGATTCATTTGGACCACTTGGGGCGATTTCACGGGCACCCATTGCACGCTACAAGGGCGTTCATGCATTTAGAACCCACTGAAATGCGGCAGCCGCGGCCGGGATTTCTTCCCGCGCCTCCAGTAATCAGCACAACGCCCAATATACAATGCAACCACGGCGGGTAACTGAAGAAAGTAATAAGCGTCAAGGTCATGAGAATATAAGAATATTTTTTGTACTCTATTACTTGCCTGGCCGCCCCGTTCTCTGCGTGTGCTTAAGATTTTCATTCTTTTTTAAGAAAGGTCAATATATGATGCACCAAATCACGCGTCCTCCAAGCTAGCGATATTCGCCAATTATTTGATTTCACGTGTCGTTTGCGCAGCACTTCATTCTATTAGACAGCAGTGCGCATACTAGGGCACACAACCACAGTTTCAGCAGCAAAAGATGGCCCGCACCTCCATTACTCACATTATTCGCCTGCTTCCGGAAACCTATCATTCGTGCTTTGTTGCGTCTGGCCGACTTGATTTTTACCGCGAAAGCTGTATATGGCTAGGCGAAACGAAAAACCGTTCGTCCTATGTTTCACTAAACGTCTCCATTGGGTGCGCGGTCAGTTACGTCGTTCTCTACGTCGCACCCAAGCTCGCGCGACATTGGCAGTGCCGTTAGTGACGTCGTTAGCGAACGCATTCCCGCCATTGCCACATTGACGCTGCTATGCCCGCGACGCCGCTTCCTCTCGAGTTAGCTCGGTGTCGTGGTTACCAGCATCCGCCCGCCATTGGCGCTTGTGTTCCAATAGAAACACAAAAATGTAACCAATAATTGGGAAACGCTTCAATACAGCGTCGGGATTAAACCACTGCTAAACACCCGGGCAGCATGCTTCATCTTCGCTGGTTATGAAGGCAGTATTTCAGCGCTTAGTAAGGACGAGGACAAAAAAGGAGACGTACGGACACACATGCGCTACTCACAGCAATGAAGTTTATTGCCTTGACCACGCCGAACAATATAGTGCCATGGAAGTACGTCACCGACCACGTGAGCCACATTGCTCGCGGTGAGCAGGGTGACAAAACAGGGCGTGCAAACAGCATTGAAAATTTTCTTGTACATGCGCAAAAAAGCAAGTTCCTTGTCACTCACCGCTAGCGAAGTCTTACTAATACAAGAGTCACCATGATATTAGACGGGTTAGTTCACACTTGCTACTTCCAACTATCTGCGTTTTGTCAAAGAGAGGGAGACACCCACATGTATGGCAATCAATAGCTAGAAAACCATCTGAAGGCGTTTTGTTAACTTTGTAGTTATGCTCCTTGAGCCGTTCATTCACGCAGCGTCCCGTCTGCCCAACGTAACATCGGCCGCACTTCAACGGAATGCGATAAACGACGCCCGATCTGCACTCAGTGAACACATTCTTGTGGTGCTTTTTGCAGCTTTTCTTTACTTTCTCAGTCGGGTCAGTAGTCCTACATAACCTACCCAGCTTGCTAGGTGCTGAGAAAACAACTTGTACATTGTCCCGAGCAGCTAGTTTCATCAGATTGTGCGACACTTTATGGATATAAGGGATAACTGCTACATTACGCCTCTGAAAAGGAGGCCTAGCATCCGCGTTGGAAGAACCAACACCGGTTTTCTCGCGTCGAAGGACACCCTCTGCGACTGACACCAACACATCAGTTGGGTAACCGGACTTTAAAAGCCTTGAGACTTGTTCGTTGAAACTGGATGGCACTAAATGGCAGCAAGACTTATCAAGTGCGTTATTGAAGCACATCTTAGTAATACTATGTTTTATCAATTTGGAATGGTTAGAATGAAATGCTAAAAGCGCTTTGTTAGCTCTGGGTGCATAACACCAATATGTGCGGTGATCAGTGAACACTAATTTCACGTCTAGGAACCTAATGGTACCGTTAGCAGGCATTTCGACAGTCACTACAAGGGGAGAAATACAATTACGTATAGCTGATACGATGTCATCACACTCTTTTTGTAGCTGCTCAAAGGAGCAATCCAGGAACACAATAAAATCATCTACATATCTAAAGATTTGCACGCATTTGCTAAAAAATTCTAGGCGATGGGACAGGCCACGGTCAATTTTTGCTAAGAACAAATCGCTTAACACCGGTGCAAGACAGGAGCCGATACAGGCTCCTTTCTTTTGTAACAAGGGAATGCTGTTCCATTGAATTAATGTCGAACAGAGATAAAAGTTAACCATTTCTAGAAAATTTTCGACGGAGATACCAGCTTCACAGGAAAACTTAACGGATCCGTATTCATCAATGCATTCCTCGACGCAACGTAACAAATCATCATGTGGCAAGGAATAATATAGATCTGTCACATCAACTGAAAAGGCTTTCAACCCAACGTCTGCGTGGGCCTTCACAAATTCAATCACTTCATTAGAATTCTTTACCAGAAATGGATCTTTTATTTCCAGCCGTTTCAACATGCCATTTAGATAGGACGCGACTTGCTTTTGCCACGTGCCTTGCTCCGAAATGATGACTCTAAGAGGTATCCCCTCCTTGTGTGTTTTGGCACTGAAGAATACATCTAATGACATGCTATCAGATTTTTCGATACCTTTGCGCAGTTTATCAAGACCCAGGTTCTTGCAAAGTTGCACCGTACGTGCCTTTACTTTAGCCAAGGAAACTGACCTATGCTCATTAAAAACGGCTGACAAAGCATCGTTAGCTTTTCTAAAGAAACACTCGCATGAAAATAGAGCAAACCCGCCCTCCTTATCCGCGGAAAGGACACAGAGAGAGTGATCTTTAAGAAAGGATGAAACACGTTTCACCGGAAGACCCCAGGATGAAGGCTTATGCCGATTCAGGACATTCACTCCCTCAGAATTGAGCTTGTGTGCTTCATCTTCAGGAACCCGCTTCGAAACTTGACGTACAACACAAAGAAGCTCGGCATTTGTCCTTTTAGAGCCTACCCCAAATTGTGGTCCAAGTTCAAGGACGCGGCGCACGTAGTCTGGAAGGCAAAAGCCTTCAGGAACGTGGACGCTGCTGCTGACTTTTTGTTGGGATTTGGCAGTAAGGTTCGGCAGATGTCGGAGCTGGATGTTCCAGGTGTGCTTCGTAGCTTGGTCAGCAAGGCGCCGATACTGCTTAAGCTGAGTGGAGGCGACGCCAGGTTCAAACGCGCTGCGTAACTGCACGCCGAGGTGAGTCCGGAGCAGACGAGCCTGACGGTGCCACTCTGAACGTAGAATCTTCATAATTCTTCTGCCATGTCCCATAGAAGGGGTGAAACCACCGAAGAGGGCACTAAGCGCTGAAATACTGCCTTCATGATGAACCAACAAGCCCATCTTGCCACTCTGTTCGCTGGTTAACCATCTGTACGCAGTGCTTAGGCGGTGTTTTTTTATTGCGCTAGCAATTATACGGACACTCTAGGCGAATTTCCGCCGTCGTCGTCGCCGCCGTGAGGTTTCGTACAACGTGCACGGGCGATCAAATCGTCGGCATGCGCCGTACGCTGCATGTGCGAGTGAAAGCATGGCATGCGACCGTGAAGCGGCCATCGCGGCTCGTGCACGCAAGGGCGGAAAGCGGGAAGGAAGCGCAGTCTTTGAGTCGCTCACAACGCTCCTGAGGGAGGTTAGGGAGGTGGAGGGGCCACGACTCACTGCCGCCGCACGCTCCCGCCGGGCTGGGAGGCTTCGGGGGGAGGGGAGCTAGCGGCGTTCTACGCGCGGCTGAAAGTCATCTGCGGTGGGGGCAGAGTCCGCCCTCCCTGTGTTTTCGCGGCTAAGGTCGCGTTGATGTGAGGCGGTCGCTGCTGCGGCTGGGCTGATTTGCTACAGCGTTTGAACGAGATAGCATTAAGGGCCCCGTGTCGCAGGAAATCCGGCGTCCATGTAGGCATCCATGGCGGAAAAATAATCCCCAACCACCCCGACCGCGCAGGCCCTCCACGTGGTGCTAGGTTTTGGTGAACAAAACTTGAATTTCTCACAGTGAAATCCGTCAGAAACATGGTAAAGTACAACTTTACCATTCGGCGTCGGATTCGCCGTCGGATTGTTTAGCATTCGGCGTCGGATTCTGATTTGAATGTACGACAAAACATAATTCTGCCACTAGGAAACTCAAACACCAACCCCTTTTCCAGCATTTCTACTGGACCTACAGCCGCGCGCTCGGGTACTTTACTGGCGAAAATGATATCCAGATGGCACTCGCATCCTCGGCAGGTTAGGGAGCCTACATGCAAACGCCTTTATGTAGGCTCCCTACGGCAGGTCAAATCGGCACCCCGCCTGTTAATGCGTTTTGGACACGCGCGCGTCGGGGCAATAGCAAACAATAAAATAATAAAAAGGTGCTAGGGCCTTCACATTTTAATATAAGACCACCTATATTGTCCCTGGAAAAACGTCTTGCCAGCAATTCATTTCTGTTTAAAAGTGAAGCCGGCTTTAAGGGGATCGGTGTAAGCTTGGGGCGCTATAATGTAAAATGATTCCAAACTGTTTTGATTCCAAACTCCTGAGGTCAAATTTACGTAACCACCAACGCAAGCATCGGGCGGTGACCCGCAGCGTTGTCTCCTCGTTTGTAGGAAGTCACCTTTATTCGCTTTCAAAACCAATAACATTGTCTACACTCAGCGGTTTTTCTTATCTAATTGGCTGACAAGAGGCGAGGAGCACGCTCTAGTTGACAGGGTTTCGATGGGGCCGAGCCAGCACAGTGAAAATAGATAACCGCAAGAAGAGGGAGGTGCCGGCTTCTGCAATTGGCTCGCTTCGCCTTGCTTAGCTTGCGGTGACTGGTCGAAAATCGCGGCGGCGTGCAACGGAAGGATAAGAACGCCGCTAAAACGGATCCTCAGCATGGAAGAGGTGGCAGAGCGACGTCGTATGCATGCCGAAAGGGCTCGACAACGTTTTACTGCCACGCAAAAAGGTGTATTATGCGCAAATAAATACATGCTCACCGGCAGGTGCGAGTAGCGAGGGCCTGAGCGATCGGCGGGCAGCCATCTTCTATTGCTTTCGGAACGGGGCAGTCTGTGGCTATTCTGAAATATTTTCAGTTTTGTTCGGCGTAATTATCCTTTTTTTTTCGCGTACACGTAACTGAGGTGGTGAGATTTCGCGGTTTTATGAGGTCGCGTGACAGACAGGCGAAGTGGGCGTAGGCAGAAAACATTGGACCAATAGCAGAGGGCTAATGGTGAAAAGGCGTCGAATCAGGAATGATTATTTTTCTTTTGGGTGGTTTAATCGTGCATAATCAGAGTGTACACGGTATATCAGATCTGGAGATATCGCGGTTTTCGTTACGTCGCGTGACAGACAGACGAAGTTGAGAGTGGCCCGAAAATGTTTTGACCAATCGTGTAGGCTGATTGCAGAAATCGGAATCAAAACGGTTTGGAATCGTTTTACGTTATAGCGCCCTTGGTCTTTATAAAATGCTTTCCCACGTTCTGTGTTGCAGTGAATGAAGCGTACTTGCCGGATACAAACGGTGCGATGCGAACGAGTCCTGATAACGCTATCGTGTTCTACTCTTAAAAGCGAAGCTTAAGCGTCCTCCAATTTTTGACGGGGAGTCGAAAGCAGCCGGCCTCCTACAACCTGTCCAGGTTCCTCGAACACTATTTAATCAAATTGGTATGGATATTTTGGGCCCACTTCCTACTTCTACTGCAGGGAATCCCTTTGTTCTCGTCGCAGCCGACTATCTGACGCGGTACGCTGAAACAAAGGCCATCCAGAGAGGCAAAACAGCCGAGGTGGCGCGCTTTTTCATTGAGAATGCTGTCTTGCGACATGGTGCACCCAGCGTCATAATCAGCGAACGAGGAACCGCATTCACTGCCGCACTTTTGGATCACGTCTTGCTGCTAAGTGGAACGGCTCACCGGAAGTGAACCGCCTACCATCCACAAACCAACGGACTGACAGAGCGCCTAAACAAAACAATTCAAGATATGCTTTCAATGTACGTGGATGTCGAACATAAAAATTGGGATGACATCCTCCCTTATATCACGTTTGCGTACAACACGGCGAAGCAAGAGACGACGCGCATGACTATGTTCAGCCTTGTTCATGGCCTGTATGTGCGAACGATGTAGATAGCAATGCTTCCACACGAATTTGACGACACTGATACGAACGCCCATATGTTTACGCAACGCGCCGAAGAGGCTCGGCAGCTGGCGCGCTTGCGGATCTGCCAGCAGCAAGACTACGACGCAGGCCGGTATGATGCTCACCATAGAACCGTAACCCATGAAGCCGGCGACAGAGTGTGGGTTTGGGCACCCATACGGAAGCGAGGCCTCTCTGAGAAGCTGTTAAGGCGATACTTCGGCCTATATCGAGTATTGCGGCGACTCAGTGATGTAACATACGAGGTCGTCCCGGATAGTCCCAACTGTACGCGGCGTCACCCGCACCGTCCTGAACTTGTGCATGTTGTACGCATGAAGCCGTATGTGAACGAATGACTCCGCGCGAGACCCTCACATCCGCAAGTGACATTTCTGATTTAGCATCGGGGCGATGCTCTTCTAGGGACGAACAAATGACGCGCGTGCTATAGGCGAACGACAACGACCATGGGGGGCATTAACGGACTCCCTCTAGTGGGTCGGTGGGATTTTGCAGACGACGAGGAAGACGTGCCGCTGATCTGTTTTGCTTGAACTGGTTGTCTCGTTGTTCCTGAAGAACGTCTCCGAGTCTTCTCTTGACGTTTTACCACTTTTTACGGCGGAGAGCCTCGCCCAGTCCCGTTGCAGAGCCAACAAACAATGACACCAAGGACAACATAAGGGGAATCACTTGTACTTACTAATTTAATTAAAGAACATGATACATTAACAGAAATTACAGTGGATGAAAAAAACAACTGTCCGCAGGTGGGGAACGAACCCACGCCTTCGCATTACGCAAGCGATGCTCTCACCGTTGAGCTACCGCGGAGCCGTTTTCCCATCCACTTTCTGGGGTATTTATGTATTACAACTAGAAGTCACACTGGGAGTGTTAGCCAGCGCCACCACTGACAAACCTAGGGGCGGATGTAGAACATCCTTTCTGCCGCCTGCGTCATATGCGTTGTTGTATATATTGACATAATTATGTGAACATTAGAACTAAATACTTTTATTTCTCGTAGAAGTAATGGCTGCCTTATCGAGTAATTTCGTTCAAGGGTAAGAATTGTGCTCTTTCACTCACACTCAGACACACGTATATATATATATATATATATATATATATATATATATGAAAGAGCACAATTCTTCCCCTTGAACGAAATTACTCGATAAGGCGGCCATTACTTCTAAGAGAAATAAAAGTACTTCGTTACAATGTTCACATCATTATGTCAATTCACTTTTTTGTTGATTGCTTTACAGTGTATACTTCAATCTACCAATCACAAAAGCGGTGATTTCGGAAGGCATATCCACTGGGAGCTGATTCCCAAGACTGCACCAGTTTCGATGTACGAATTTTAACTTAAGTATCCGGCAAAATGCATTGGCGTGCCAGTTAAATTATTTTTAAGAATAGGTTGCCTTATGCGTTCAAGCACAAAATTCACTGGAACACCAATGCATTTCGTCGGGAACATTGAAAAGAAATATCTCGAAACTGGCCCAGTGAAGGAAATTCTTTTCAAGTGGATCCTCCCTGCGAACTCTCTATCTACCATTCGTACATTAAAATATATGCGGTGAAATATGTGCGGTACAATTAATTATCGTAATCACGTTAACTATTCAACTAAGCATTTTGATTTTCCGTAGAAGTAATGGCTACCTGATTGAGTGAACTCAATCTAGATCAGGTATTAGAATTGTGCTGTCTACCACAGGGGACTTTTAAATTTTGGGGCAGCTAGAAAACGCTGCACCAAAACCATTGACGGTATGACAAGAGAGTCATGGTTACTTCCGCCGTTTACGCGCACTTTTTTGAATTTCATCGCGTTGACATTCATATTACTGGGCAGAAATAACCTTGCGTCAGCACCGTGAACGGCCCTCGCGATGTTTCGTTTTAATTAGACAGTCGGATTCCCCCGGTCCGTGCCAGTTCTGAGTTGGCTATTTTCTACCGGCCGAAGCAAGAACCTCAGGCGCGAAGCCCACGGAAAATGCACAGCTGTGGCTTTCCACAGGAAGGTCCCGACGCTGGTCCGGGCTCGGCGGCACCACTTTTTACGGCGGAGAGCCTCGCCCAGTCCCGTTGCAGAGCCGTTCCTGCTTCTGGATGCCAGCCCGACCGGCTCAGCCCTCAGAGCCAATCCTTTTCCTAAGATTACGGATCCGTTTTGCCGACTTCACTTACCTACATTGGTCTATCGACTAGAGGATGTTCACCTTGGAGACCTGCTGTGCATGTGGGTACGGTCCGGCACGAAAATCACACTCCCTCACTCGGATTTTCAAGGGCCGACACGAGCGCACCGGACAGCGCAAGAGCCGCACTGATCTACGGTACCACCGTCCCTATGTCGAGGTGAACCCATTCCAGGGACTCGATCTCCTTACAGAGAAAACTCTTATCGGGGCTCCCATCGGCGTCTCCGAGCTGATTTGCGTTGCCGCACCGGGCCCCGAAGGACCGATCTCCGTAGCCGGGTTCAGGACGGTTACCAGATTCCTTTTTCGTAGCAGCGGGAGCATCGCGTTCAGTATCATGTTCAGCTCATGTATCATCGCATCGTTTATGCCACATCGCCAGAACAGCTGTTCGCACACCCGATACACATGCGCAAGCTTCGCCCAAAACAATTTTCTATTTGATGACGTGTCGTTCTATTACATTTAACCTAAGATGAGTGATATTAACCATTTATTGCTGTCTCATTTTTGTTAGAACTTGTGTACACACCTTTCTTGCTAAGCTCTTTTGTAAAACCTTCGTTTGTTGCATTTGTTGCTCTATGAACCTGTCGTAGCAATTCTCCCGTGATGCATTCTTAGCATGTTTAAGTAATGATTCGTCATGGTGCAAGTACGCTACAGCAAAAAGCTGTCTCCTGTGAAGATTCCTGTCAAGGTTGTTTGGTGTGTCATCTTGTAAAACCTGCTCTTCTTGTGTATTGACCCCTTTCGCGGAGCAGTTTGCTTTAGAGGAACGAGATGGCGCTTTTGGCCGCGCCATACGTTGCCTCAGCGAATGCGCACGAATACGAAACCATTACTGCTTCTGCCCTGCTACTCTGCGATCAGCTGTCGAAAATGCGACTGGGTGTGCGTTAATGCACTGTGCCCAATTCATACTGAAAATGTGTAACGATAAAGGGAAGACGTGTGCGGTAGTTCGCTGCAAAAATAGTGATTCACATATTAATGAATGGAATCAACCTGTGTCACCACTGCTACATAAGGACTGCCTGTGTTGCCGCCCTTCGCGATGCACGGCTTTCCTCAAGGATAAAAAAAATATTTCATCCGCCTGCGCTGTATAGCTAACCTCCAAAGAAAGGACTTCAACTCCGGAACGTCGGCACTTGGGATTGAGTACCGCTCGTTACAAAATGAAGTAGTGCCACTTACTGGAATGGTAAGTTTCCCGCACGTTATTTACACACATCCACCCTTACTCGCACGAAAACTTACGCCCACCCTATCGCCAACGTGTGAGTGAATAGGCGCACACTTGAATCAATGTGCCGACGCATGAGTGACGGCGACTACACCGACAAAACACGAAGGTTGGAAGCTGAATGTTTCGTGATGGTCCACAGAGTAAGCGAGGGACTAGCGATAATACGTCTTTGCTACGAGCTACCGCAAAGTAGAGACCATTTACATTGCAAGCCTTTGTGCGCAGCAAGAACAAATTTATCACAGCAGAGCACACCCGCGAGTGATTACGCTGAAAATAAACAATCAGATAGTGGCGGCACCGATCGAGGAACTTTACCGAGTCGGAAATATGACAAGCAGCTGGTTGTCAATATGTTTGCCAAATAAAGAACGCAGTGCACACTGATCCCGATTTAATTCATAAGCGGAAAGTTTGGACAGCTTGGAATACATTTCTAGCCTCGTTTTTAGTACAAGCACCGTATACGCTGCTCGCGCCCTTTGGACAAGGCGTAACAGGCTCTAAAACCAGTTACATGTCCTCTAAAGCTGTGACCAAAGCTTCGTGTCGTCTACACAGTCACCGTCTACGATATGCGTCGAAACGGAGGTTTGCTGCACCGTACCGGCGTCACGCGCTTGCATTGTAAACCCGGAGGCAACGGAGGCGGTTGAGGCAAGCAATGGACGCGTCAGCACGTGATCAAACATGGCAGCGCCCACGGAAGCGCCGCGAAAAGGGTCAATATGCCTGGTGACATTGGCTGCTCTGCGGTCGTGTTGCACAAGCCTGTTACAACCATTCCGTGGCGTAATTTTTTTTATTATTTTTACGTTTCTTTATTATTTATTTATTTTTTTTATTTTTTTCCAATCACGTTTGACATGCGCAATGCTGATTCGACACGGGTACCTTACAGCAACAGTGTGTCGTGAGGAGCCCGACCTCCAATACCATGTAGATATTTAAGCACACCGCCTGACCTAGGCCGGACCCCGGCCGAAACTATGGAAATAAAGTACCGGTTGTTTCGTACGTGCATCCTCAACTTACAAGTTCCTGTTCAACTACCGGATCCTCATAACCTCGCTCTCTCTCTCTCTCTCTATATATATATATATATATATGAATTGTTTGTTGGCTTCTTATGTACATACATCTTCGTATATATATATATATATATATATATATATATATATATTGTGAGACGTCGACCGATGCCTATTTCCGAGAAGCCGCCCTGAGTCGAATGTACAAATGACGACAACGAAATGCCGAAATAGCGCTCACACAAGATGATAATGATGTACTGATGACGATGACTATATGCCCAAAATGCACTCACAATATATATATATATATATATATATATATATTGTGAACGTCCACAAAACTTCCACTTTTTGAACTATAGGAAAAATTTACCTCCTTTATTTCTTTCTTCGTTTTTGAAACATTTGCTTTCTTTATTAATAGTGATGTTGTAAAATTGCGCATTGAACCTGTTTCATGTATTTCCATTTACATGTTTGGATGTTTTTGCCGTTCTTTATATAACACATGCATTGTATGTGCAATCCTATGCCCACCTGCTATGGTCTCGATATGTGACTGGCAGTATTGTAAATAAATAAATAAATAATATATATATATATATATATATATATATATATATATATATTGACGCGTACTCTATCTAAACGTTTCAACGACGATGACAGTATGTGCATTAACTGACTCTGAGTAGTAGGACAGGCTAATTCGAAGACGAAGAAGATGTCTTTGTGCTGGTGATTCTCAAGCTGTTCCGCCGTCTTGTTCAACGTGTTGCCTCTTGTTCGCGTTGACGCGTGACACTGGTGGAGGTTCGGGGTACACAACCGCGCTTGATGATCCGGACTCCTCCCGGAAGCCGTTCATCCAGCCCATCTCCAATAACTCCTTTGCATCGCTTCAGTCGGCGGTTGCTAGGCCTTGCTCCCGAGCTCAACCCCCTGCAAGAACGCTCGTCCGAGCCCTGTCTACCTCTGTCAATGACGACCACCAGCTCGCCACAGGTTCCACTAGTTCCACAAGACAGCTCTACTCACAGTCCGTCCCAGGTAACTCTTCTGCAACCACTGGTTCCCGATCGCTTTCATGGTGGCGCACATGAAGACGTTGAAGACTGGCTTGACCAGTACGAATGTGTTGCCAAGGTCAATGGGTGGAATGTTCAACAAAAGCTCTCCCACGTCTATTTCTCCCTTGACGGTAGTGCTCGCACGTGGTTTGAGAACCGTGAAGCCAATATCGCCACATGGAATGATTTCCAACATCAGCTCACTGAAACATTAGCGAGTGTTGATCGACGGGACCGTGCCCAGCAACTAATTGAGTTGCGCTTCCAGAAACCCAATGAAACCGTGCCAATGTTTGCCGAGGACATGACCCGCCTGTGTCGTAGAGCTGACCCTCACATGCCTGAGGAAAAGAAGTTGCGCTACCTTATGCGTGGCGTAAAAGAAGAACTCTTCGCCGGACTTGTGCGCAATCCACCGAATACCGTGGCTGATTTTATAAAGGAAGTCACTGGTATTGAACGCGCACTCCATCTAAGAGGCAGGCAGTATGATCGCTTGCCCACCAGCCCTCCTATCAACTCCGCCGTAATGACCGTTACCAGTCAGAACTCCCTCCGTGATCTAATTCGGGAGATTCTTCGCGAAGAACTTCAGAAGCTCTGGACACCGGCAGTGGGCCCACCCATGGCGTCAGTCGCTGAAATCGTCCGTGATGAAGTTAGACAAGCGTTTTCGGCAGGCGATCCTGATCACGAGCAGCGTCCCTTAAGTTCCACATTCTCGGCAGGCGATCCTGTTCACGAGCAGCGCCCCCTCAGTTACGCCGACGCTGTCCGACGTCAACCAGCTATGACGCCCATGCAGTCGCACCATCAGCCACCGAGGGCCACACCATGGTCATCACCAACAGATCCAACACACGTTTGAGACATCCGCCCGTTGTGCCGATCCCGTCCTACCACCAGCCGCCGTCAGCTGCATTTTGGTCACCGCCGCAAGACGAGCCTTCGAGGCGGCCGCAAATTCGAAGGACGGACGTATGGCGCACTGTCACTAGGCGCCCCCTCTGCTATCACTGCGGAGGCATCGGCCATGTCTCCCGCCATTGCTGGTACCGCGATGCCTCATTTCGACCTTATCAAGCCTGGTCTGACGGTCGACGCACCAGTGACGACTACATGCTACGCCGCGACGACGCTACTTTTCAAGGTGCTCCCGCAATGCGCACTCTGAACCACGACTCTCAGCCCAACCACCATACCGATTTTGGCCGGCGGTCACGCTCTCCGTCCCCTGCTCATTCATCTGCACCGAGTGGACGTACTTTTGCTGACCTCCAGGGAAGAAGGTCGCCCAGTCCACGCCGGGGAAACTAACGGCGGCGACCTCTGGGGGTATGGTTGCGGGCCGACAAGACGATGAAAAACCCCCAATGATCCCGCCGCAGGACGCCGTGATGTCGACAAACTGTAACACCGACGAAATTGTGAGCGCCGATATTATTGTTTTAGTTGACGGACTGCAAGCGGCAGCGCTAGTCGACACTGGTGCCGATTATTCCATAATGAGTCAAGCTCTAGCCGTTCGCCTTAAGAAAGTAAAAACGCCCTGGACCGGACCTCATATAAGGACTGCGGGCGGCCAACTGCTCATGCCTGCTGGAAGCTGTACGGCGCGAGTCACCGTAGGAGATTCGTCCTTCGTGGCAACTTTCGTCGTTCTTGCAACATGCTGTAAAGATTTAATCATAGGCATGGATTTTCTACGGGAATACGACGCCATAATCAACATCCCGGACCGCTTGGTTACGTTTCACAGGACTCCGGATTTAATTCCCTGCTTATCGCCGAAACGCATCGCCTGTCGTCTAATCGACAACGACGTGGTCGTCCCACCTCGCTCTTGTATTCTTGTTTCGGCCGCATGTGACGTACCGTTTGATTGTGAAGGAGTTGCAGACCAAGTAACCTCCTTGTTATTTACTCACGGTATCGCCGTTGCACGAGGCATCGTAAATGTCACCGATGGGTGCACGAACCTGTTGTTGACCAATTTTAGCACAGAGCGATGGTACCTACCAAACGACACGGCTGTAGCCGATGTCGCTGATGGCACCTACCAAAGGACGATGTCGCTGATGTTCGTGGGTGCACTGGAAGAAGCGCATGCGCAAGACCCAGCACCTGTGCTTGACGTAAACACTACTTTACCGCCACACGAGCGAGAACGACTTCTTGCGCTACTGGCCGAGTTCCGCGACTGCTTTGCGACGACGTCGAGAGTTGGTCGAACGCCCCTAACCAAGCACCGCATAATCACAGAGGACGAAGCGAGACCGATTCACCAAAACCCTTATCGTGTGGCCCCAAAAGAACGTGAAGCGATACAGCAGCAGGTAAACCAAATGCTTAAAGACGATGTGATTCAGCCTTCCAAGAGCCCCTGGGCATCACCTGTAGTTTTGGTAAAGAAGAAGGACGGCAGCCTGCGTTTTTGTGTGGATTATCGAAAGCTAAATCAGGTGACAAAAAAGACGTGTATCCGCTTCCCCGCATAGACTATGCACTTGATAGGCTTCGAAACGCTCGTTATTTCTCTTCAATGGACTTAAAAAGCGGGTATTGGCAAATTGAAGTAGACCCGAGAGACCGTGAGAAAACCACTTTTGTCACGCCAGATGGACTATACGAATTTAAGGTCTTGCCTTTCGGCTTGTGCTCTGCACCTGCTACTTTTCAACGGCTTATGGATACCGTGCTTTCGGGGATAAAGTGGAAAACCTGCTTAGTCTATCTCGACGACGCCATAGTGTTTTCCGCAACGTTTAAGGAGCACCTCGAACGGCTTGAAGCAGTTCTGCAGTCTATACGGTCCGCCGGCCTCACCCTAAAGCCTGAAAAATGCCACTTTTGCTTTGAGGAACTAGACTTCCTTGGCCATGTCGTCAGCCACGCGGGAGTCCACCCGGATCCTAAAAAAATTGCCGCTGTTGCACAGTTCCCTGTTCCTTCAGATAAAAAGGCTGTCAGGCGCTTTCTCGGCCTTTGTCCATATTATCGGCGGTTTATTGCAGACTTTGCTCGCATTGCGTCACCGTTAACTCGCCTCACGAGAGATGACGTTGCGTTTATATGGGGCGACAAACAGCAGGCTGCATTTCATGATTTGCGGAACCGGTTACAAACGCCCCCTGTGCTGGCCCACTTTGACGAGACAGCTCCGACAATGCTTCACACAGATGCCAGCAATGTTGATCTCGGAGCTGTGCTTGTGCAGTGCCAGGACACAGAAAGAGTGATCGCTTATGCAAGCAGAACGCTCTCACGCGCAGAAGCAAATTACTCTACAACTGAGAAAGAGTGTCTCGCTGTGGTACGGGCGGTTACAAAATTTCGCCCTTATTTGTACGGTCGCCACTTCAAGGTTATCAGCGACCATCATTCGCTTTGCTGGCTCACAAATCTGAAAGATCCTTGTGGGCGATTAGCACGTTGGAGCCTGAGACTGCAAGAGTTTGATATGACGGTCCTGCACAAGTCGGGGAAACGGCATACCGACGCTGACTGCCTGTCACGGTCACCCATTGAGTCAGCTCCTTCGACGGACGAAGAGGAAACAGCATTCCTTGGACTTCTCGACACGCATACCATTGCACAACAACAACGTGACGACCCTGAGTTGCTTGACCTGATTAATTTCTTGGACGGACGAGCCCAGACAGCACCTAAAGCTTTCGCAAGAGGGTTATCATCGTTTTGCTTAAGGAACAAAGCCCTATACAAAATGAACTTCTTGTCTAGCGGATCAAGCTATTTGCTCGTCGTTCCTACTGCTCTTCGTAGTGAAGTACTGGAAGCATGCCCCAACGAGGTCACTTCTGGGCATCTAGGATATACGCGAACACTGAACAGAGTGCGACAAAGATATTATTGGCCAGGACTACCGTTGCCGTGAAACATCACGTTCGGACCTGCCTAGAGTGTCAGCGGCGCAAGTCACCTCCAACGAAACCAGCCGGTTTGCTACAACCCATTCAAGTACCGCAAACGCCATTTGACCAGATCGGAATGGACCTCTTGGGTCCACTCGCTACCTCTACTACTGGTAACCGCTGGGTTATTGTAGCAACCGACTATGTCACTCGCTACGCCGAAACAAAAGCTAACCAGAGAGGCACAGCAGCAGAGGTGGCCCGATTTTTCATAGAGAATGTTATGCTGAGACATGGCGCACCAACCATCGTCATAACAGACCGAGGCACCGCATTCACAGCCTCGCTTTTAGATCACGTCCTGATGCTCAGTGGCACAAGTCACCGAAAGACAACAGCCTACCATCCACAAAGAAACGGACTAACTCTGCCTGAACAAAACACTCGAAGACATGCTTTCCATGTACAGTCAACCACAAAAGTTTGCGGACCACGCGAGCGCGTGCCAGACTGCCTATCCGCGCCACCTAGCGGTACGCCACCTAGCGGCGACAGGGGCGCTCTCCCGGATATGAGCCCTCTTGGTACTCGCCTGCCTGTTAATTTTTTATTCCCGTGCATGACATTGTTAGTTCGTTGTGTTGACGCAGAGCGCTGTCTGCGATAAGACCGCCACATATCTGGCTTGATAGCAGTATCGGAGCAATCACTGCAACCTTTGTCGACTGGTGTGCCGGTGGGTAGATAAGTTTCACGAAGCGCTGCGACGATTTTTTTACGCGACGTTTACTGGCGCACTTTGGTTGGCAGCATCTTGGTCCAATGAGTGTTGCTGCTTCTGCGTCTTGAGAGAAAGGGTAGGGAGGTGTTTCACTGTCATCAAAAATAAAGAAAAAGCGGATGCATAGAAAATTTTGTTTCACACATAGGCGCATCTTCGCATCAGTCGCTGAAAACGTAGTAGACTTGCTTCAGGCCACGTGGTGATTGCCTATTTGGAAAGATGCCGCTGCGTGTTCCACTTGACGAAAGAAGGCACATTGTGCGTTTATTTATAGAGGGAATACCTCAGCGCGAAATCTGCCGCCGAACCAACAGGAGCCGGACTGCCGTGAATAGGATTATTCAAGCTTTCCGCGACGATGACAGATTCACAGATATGGAGCGCAGTGGGCGTCCAAGGGCCACGACTGAGGAAGAGGACCGCCTGATTACGGCCGCCATCGTGGCTGATCCTTTTCAAAGTGCAGAGGATATCCGAGAAGCGCTCTCGCTCACGGTATCGTCTGAGACTGTAAGAAGAAGGCTGAGTGAGCTTGGCCTGCAGTCTTTCGTAGCAGCACAGAAGCCCTGCCTCTCAGACAGCCAGCTACAAGAACGACTCATGTTCGCTACAGCAATGAAAGATTGGACAACAGAGAAATGGGGCGATGTCATCTTTAGCGACGAGTCAACTTTTTCCACGCGCTGGGACCAACGGAAGCGGGTTTGGCGTCCACTAAACTGCAGGTGTGTTTACAGTGTATTGGCAGTTAATTCACGAAGCTAATTCTGCATCACAACATGTTTCACGTAAAATGAGCTTTTGGACATTACGAGATTTTTCTGTAGTGGTATTATGTTGAAAACATTAACGATTGTTTCATAGTACTTACTCTGAAGCTAATTAAAAGCTGCCAGTGGGTCTTTCAGTACTATCTAATGATGTTTGCACGTTTTCTATTGCAACTCTATAACAGCATTATAAAGTTCATACGCAAGAGGAATCACAACATTTTTAGACGCGCCGCTGGAACCCAATTGTATGCTATTTCTTGCAGATATCTGCCTAATTACACACAGAGTGTTCTATCCAGTGGACGGTGTTCCGTGAGCGTGTGGGGAGCAATCAGCAAAGATGGCCTTGGTCCCCTTGTGCGTCTGGAAGGGCCCTTCACTGCGTCACGGTACTGCGACGTCATCACTAGACACCTCGTTCCGTATGCGCTGGACGGTCCCTTCAGCGACGGCTGATATTTTTTTCAACACGACCGCAGCCCGATCCATAAAGCACGTATCGTCCAGTCATTGCTAGAAGAACATGCTGTTTGCCAGCTTGAGTGGCCTCCATGTGGCGCCGACTTGAATCCCATAGAAAATGTCTGGGGCGTGTTGAAGAAACGGCTGTCCACACGAGCCAACCGCGGCCGCACGGCCGATACGCTGTGGCAAGCGATCGCACAAGAATGGGAAAGCCTGCGCGGTCGACCGGAGTTTACTGAATCTTTGTACGAGTCGATGCCCACACGAATCAATAAGGTGCTAGAAAACGGCGGACATTTCACTTCCTACTAGATCATTGAGAGACCTATGTTTCATGACACTTCTGTAAATGTCTTGTGAATAAATTCATCCCCTTCAGACACGAATTATGATGCACTGTCTGCAAATGCGTCAAATGCGCATGGCATCATTTCAAGACGCTCACTATTACATTCCAAGAAAGAAGACGAAGCAATGTGCTGTTTTGTGCGAGTTTCAGTAAAAAAAATTAATTAGCGTATAACTCATTATCTAATTATTCTGAAATCCGTCAGCTTCAATGCTTGCATAAAAAGAATCAACTATTAGGCCCGAAACGCATGCACACTTGCTTTTTCGGTTGTATTCGTGTCGACCGGAGAAAAAAAATACTCTTGACGTTGGTCTTGGAACGCGGCACGTCGAACGATTGTCTAACATGGTAGTGTCTCCAGCAAAGTGATCATCTGCAGCAATACGCAGGACAATGAAGTTAACTGACCGCTAGTTGTCCCATCAGGAAGCGGACACGCATGTGCACACTGAGTTTTAGGTCATTTGAAGAAACACGTGGCGTGGGACGCGCCTCCGAAGTTCGAGTCCCCAAACGAGGACGCCGTGTCGCAAAGGGTTATAAAAAGAGTCATCGCACCCGATTATTTCTTATTTTTCTAAATGTAACCACTATAGCAGCGCGGTGGTTCGGGCTTTGCGCAGCAAAACCTGGGCGCAGGCGATCAAATCCCGGCCGCTACTGTCACTTAGCGATGGGGGAGGAACGGAAAAATTCTGCCTACTGACTAAGCATCTGTGTCCCATGGCTGCCTCACCGCTCACTCACGCACTCACGAAAAAAAAAAAACAGCGTGGCTACGCGAAAATAGAACTGATAACAGCCGAAGAATACGCTGTCTGATTACTTGTACTGATATTCTGCTCTCAAAATATGAGCAAGTAGCCCTGGCTAACAAAGAGCGCTTCACGTTGAAAGAGATAGGTAGAAAATATTTGCGCACAGTGCGAAAATAGACAGGCCATAGATTTAAGGAGGGATGCGTCTTCAACGTAGCGCTGCTGTCGATCGCTGGTGACGTAGCGGAAGTGTCGCGAAGAGGCTCTTGGCCACGCGCTCACGTGGTGCGCAAACTTTTGTGGTTGACTGTACGTGAATATAGAGCACAACGATTGGGACGAGATTTTGCCTTATATAACGTTTGCTTATAACACGGCTAAACAAGAAACCACACGGATGACTCCATTCAGTCTTGTCCACGGGCGTGAAGTAAGGACGATGCTCGATGCCATGCTACCACACGCCCCTGACGACATTGACACGGATGCTAATGCGTTTACGCAACGTGCAGAAGAAGCCGGGCAGCTCGCACGCATGCGAATACACCAGAAGCAAGCACACGATGCAGGTCGCTATAATGCTCATCATAGGCCAGTAACTTACGAAACCGGTGACAGAGTATGGGTCTGGACGCCTATACGAAAACGGGGACTATCCGAGAAGCTGCTGAGGCGATATTTTGGACTATATAAGGTGTTGCGTCGGCCAAGTGACGTGACACACGAGGTCGTTCCAGATAGCCCTTACTGCACAAGGCGCCGCCAACACCGTTCTGAACTTGTGCACGTAGTGCGCATGAAGCCCTACGTCATAGAGTGACTGTACAAGCGACTTTCATTTTCACCAAGCGAACTTTATTGTCTAGCATAGGGGCGATGCTCTTTTAGAGAGAGAGCAAATGACGCGTACTCTATCTAAACGTTTCAACGACGATGACAGTATGTGCATTAACTGACTCTGAGTAGTAGGACAGGCTAATTCGAAGACGAAGATGTCTTTGTGCTGGTGATTCCCAAGCTGTTCCGCCTCTTGTTCGCGTTGACGCGTGACAATATATATATATATATATATATATATATATATATATATAATTTTGGCGAATACTAGAAAGCTTTTGCTTGTCCATACACATATAATTCTTCACGGAAGTGCCAGTTACGGCAAACGTGGACGTCAGTCACGAAGCTGGTGGCGACATCTTGTGACGCTTTGTCCAGCAACACGTGAAACCATTTCTTTTGTAGCGTAGGTGTTTTTGTCGTGCGCAATATATAAAAATATGACTGTTTGGTGTACATTCCACCGCTGGCGACACTTTACTCCAGCAGATTAGTAGAATATAGTTAATTACTGCAATAAAGACTTGGCGCCCCCTCTAAGTAAAGTATGCGTCACTAGATGGCGCCACCAACTCGGAGTGTTTTTTTTTTCTCTTGCCACGTTTTATGTCCTCTTTCTTTACTTGGTTTTCGTCTATTTTAATCTTAGTTATTGCTCATTCGGCGTGAGTATATTACTCGCCTGTTACGAAGGGTGCGGGCACAAGTTCAGTTCAGCTCAGCTCAAGTTTATGCTTTCGGTTAGAAGGGCTGTCATACGTGCCGTCACTTCGCTGGGTCGCAGAAGGTGAATTAAAGTTAACTCGTCCCTTGGTCCTACCATGGTGAAAAACACACGCGAGATGCGCACATGCACGGTATGGACTCTGTGGCCGACGCCACTCGCTCGCTATGTTTAGGCTTGGTCCGGCTCGGCTCGCAAAACATGGTGCGCACGTTACCGTTTGCGGTAGATACTCCTTAGCATCAAGTATGCCGTACGGAAAGTCTTTCCGTACGGTATGCGCAGTCCTCGGCCGGTACGGTATTACCGCCTTACCGTACGGTACCTTGCATCGATGCACTAGTCGTGTGAGCGCGAATAGCTTGTGTAATACACCTCCATCTGTTTTTTAAGGAAATAAAGTGAACAGCACAGCTACCAAAAAGTTCGCCAGCGCATTGGCGTCAAAAAGGATTGGATTGGATCCGAAATGCAAACTCGCTGGCTATCACGTGGTGTTCACCAAGTCGACGCTTCATTTTCAACTCGATAAAATGGACCGGTAACGCATTACAAGCACCCGTCTACATACTTCATGAACAAATAAGTTACATATACTCGTCTTACTTTGTAAAAGTGACAAAACGGTTTTTTATTTTGTATCACTACTCTGAATTTGGCCAGAGCGCGCTGCAACTACGAAAGGTCCGCTCTGCTACGCTACACACATAACTAAAGCGTGAAAGTCGCCCGCAGCTCCGTTGTGGCAACTCGGAGCGGAGCGGACCGTAAAGACGCTCAACTAAAACACTCTAATGAATTTTTCGGCTGGTCAAGGAAGGCGGAGTCTCCGAGGTCAGCGTAGTATTTACGCCTGCTGAGCGTTCCGCTGGGGAAATGTTTTTAGCAGACGTCGTTTCTCGTCAGTTCTCGATCTTCGCTTTCCATAGATCTCGCCCATTCTTGCAGGCGTTCGTCATTTGGAGTTTTGAAAGTTCGAGTGTTTTCCGCGCATTACTTATATCCGCTGTTACAGTTTGGGACTGTCCCATTTTCGATAATCATGAAAAACATACACAACGAACACTTAACATTGTAGAGGAGCAATGGAGGAACTGCAGAACTTAGAAGGGATGATTCTGACTGCGCGAAGCGAGTGGCAGATTCTGCTCTACTCTGTTGTTCCGTCTGTCCACGCCTCCCGAAACGTGCCGCAGAAGTACAAATTTAGTTTCCCCGCATGGTAGCTATGTATCGCATACTCTGATCGGTACTTTTTATGGTGCATGATGACAAACAAATTCTCGTTTTTTGTTACGCCGAAAAACTTGAAAAAGCATCAAGTGCAGTGTTCTATACGCGCATGGTTGCAAATCGTCTGCTCTTTCCATACGTGCCTGGCTATGATGGCAGATAGTCTAGTCCTTCAAGTGCTCAAGTTTCTTGCTCTTATTACCGCATAAAAAGCACGTGATCTTAAATTTCAATCTTGAAAAAAAGGTATTTATACCATGACAGGCTACAGGGAATTTTATTCCTTGAGTGCAAACCGCGCTGGCGCAAATCTTTTATTGCGATAGCAATTATATGGACACTCAAAAGCAGATTTCTGCCGTCGGCCGTCGCCGTCGCCGTCGCCGTGAGGTTCCGTATGACGTCAATGGAGATGAAATCGTGGCCGCGCGCCGCCGAACGCGGTATGTGCGAGTGAAAGGGCGCGAGGGACGCGCTCTTTCACGGGGAGTGAACGCACGGCGGAGAACAAACGCGCGTTCTGCGCCGTGCTTCCTTAAGGGCTGCAGAAGTAGGCGTCTCTTTCCTCCTTTACAATCACCATATATGTAGAGCAAACGCGCCTTCTTCCGATGCGCGAGAGGCCGTGGGGGAGGGGGGGAAGGGGGAGGGAAGGGAGGCGACGTTTAGCTGCGGCACCAAGTGCCTATTTATATCAGAGGCTCCGGCAACAGTCACCAACGCCGCACGCATTTTGAGCGAACGCGGGCAAAATGCCGACGGCGTCGACAACAGTTCGGCGCGTTGCCGGTGCTGCTGCATGTCCAAGTTTATACAGCTGATAAAGCTAATATCATTACTCCGTATATCTCTCTACAAATTTGCTATCGCAATTGATGCTTCACCTTTCAGGTGAAACTGCGACAACTTTCTTCTCTTTTTGCGGCATCCGACAAACCAGCGCAAGCGGCCAGTAGCAGACGACGCCGGGCGCCGTCGGAGAGCAATTTCTTTTTCTTCCGCGACCGCGCGCACCCCTCCGACCGCAAGCACGGCCGCCTGGATCGGCGCGCGCGTCAATAGAGGCGGCCGTGCCGAAAGGGAAGTAGTTCCTTCTGTCCCCGCAAGGGGCGCTGCGCCAACGTTATGCAAATTTAACAGGGCTATTTGAGCTAGAGCTTACTAAGGTACGAGTTAGGACAAAAGGGAACAGAAGACGTAAGAACAACAGCTGGTGGGATGAGGAGGTTAAGAAGGCCATAGAGAAACGTCAGGAAGCATCCAGGGAACACAGATATTCAAAGCAGAGGGGTGAACCAGAAGCTGATGTAGGCAGAAAATGGAATAACTTTTCAAACTGTAGAAGGGAAGCATCAAATTTGATCAATGAGAAGATCAGAAGAGAGGGGAGCCAATGGTTGTCAGAAGTAAACAAAAAAAAATGTGGTTGATCCCTCTTATATAGGAATCGGTATAGAACACGAAAGTGAAACGTGTCTTCACAGAAGTAGTGTAATGTTTATTGCACATTGATATATAATGTCTATTGGTGTTTTGTGGCTAAAGCGCCCTTAGGCGTTGATGCACCCACGCTGACGCCTGGTGGCACGTCTCCTCCATCACGACTACCAACGTCGATGACCATGAGCAACCGTCGTGCATATGGAAGCTGCACTACGCTGCACACGCTAGCACAACGCGAAAGACGAAGCACGTAACTGACACACTAATACAACGCGCAAGACAAAGCACGTAACTGAATCGTCACCGAGTCAAATCAGCGCGTACAGCGCGTCGTAATTGCAGCCTCCGCGATCAACTTCAGAAACATTTTCAGAGCTAATTGCGGAGGCCACGCTCCGCTGTGCTGAGTACGGTGAACGCCACCTGGCGTTGGTAGTGCTTCTTGATGCCAGCGTCCCTTCGAATGCTGGCATCGAGGCGTCGTAGTGCTGAGACCACCGAAGCGTTCACTGTCGGTGCGCGTTAGTGTCATAATGCAGTACTTCTCTTTTCTGCTCGTAGGCGGCGGCACCGCCCCGAGCAAGAGCGCGGGTACACGGAGGAGTGTTAGATATATAAGGCGCGTCTGTGTAGCTCTCTGCAAATGCGTTTGTGGCGCAATGGGTTAAACGCTCGGCGATCTATCGTCGCGGACCGAGAGGTCGTGGGTTCGATTTCCAGATTTTGCATGTTTGTGGAACTTTTTCTTCTGGTTTCTTTCTTTGTATTATGTTCGTGTACATTGTAAGCTGACGTATTTCCGTGACGGAAATACGTCAGTGAAGTCTTGGTGGACCCCGGCATAAAACACTTTCGTGTTAAAAGTATAGAAAAGCAACGAAGAAATTTTGGAAACATCTCAACTCCTTGAGCAATAAGACTAGCCTAGAGCAGAGGTTTATAGTTACAGTTCAAGGTGTTCGACTAGAGCGAGATGAGGCAATGGAACATATAAGAACAATGATGACAGAAAAAATTGGAGGTGGTGGCACTGTGGAATTAGAGAACGAAACATAGCATGTGCTCAATCAGGTGAGGATGGACTAGCCAGTGCAGTGGCTCCACTGGCACAAAGCGAGTGGGAAATTTATTCAAAATATGTACATTTGTTATATACATTCGTTTTGCATTGTGATTGAACAATCAGAGGTCCCAAAGTAAGAACTGTCAGGGGGACCTCCTAACAAAAATGAAGACTAGGCTAGACTAGCCTAGAGCAGAGGTTTATAGTTTACAGCTCAAGGTGTTCGGTAAGAAGGAGATGAGCCAATGAAACATATAAGAACAATGATGACAAAAATTTAAAGAAAGAAACGTAGCATGTGCTCAATGTGGGGATGATAGACTGGTTAGTGGAGTGGCTCCACTGGCACAAAGCGAGTGGGAAAGGGCAGAGAAGAGGGTTCCTAGTAGCACGGCGACAGGTCCTGATGGCATCCCAATTATGTTAATGAAGACATTGGGCCCAAAATCTAAGAAAGCATTAAGAGAGGCAGTGAGCAAAATGATAAAGGACGGTAAAGCCCCCGACGGGTGGAGACTGAGCAGGATGAGCATGATATATAAGGGAAAGGGGGACAAAGCCGACATAAACAACTACCGTCCCATAACAGTGACGTCAGTGGTTTACAGGGTGGTGATGCAGATTATGAAGGACAGACTGCAGGCATGGGTGGAGAGCGAGTAGGTGCTGGGGGAACTACAAAATGGGTTCCGGAAACAAAGAAGGTTAGAAGATAATCTGTTCTCATTGACACAGTCTATTGAAGTAGCAGAAAGGGAACACAGGCCCCTATGGCTTGCATTTCTGGATATCAAGGGAGCCTATGACAGCGTAATCCAAAAGGATTTGTGGGACATACTGGGCACTCTAGATGTGGAAGATGGAGTAAGAAATATTTTAAAAGATATCTATAAAAGTAACAAGGTGCTTATAAAATGGGAAAACAAGGTATCTGGGCCTATAGAGATACAGAGGGGCTTAGGCAGGGGTGCCCTCTGTCACCTCTGTTGTTCATGCTGTATTTACAAGGATTAGAGAAAAAATTAGAGAGGCGCGGACTTGGCTTTAACCTTTCCTATTTCAAGCAAGGAGGATGGATTAAACAGTCATTACCAGGACTGATGTATGCGGATGGCATTGTACTTATGTCTGACAGCAAGGAAGACTTGCAGAGATTAATGGACATCTGTGGTAAAGAAGGAGATAGCTTAGGTTTGAAGTTTAGTAAAGAAAAATCGGCAGTCATGACTTTTAATGATAATCAGGGCAGCGAGCATAGGATACAGCAGGTTACGCTGGAGGTGGTGGATAAGTACAAATATCTTGGAGTGTGGATAAACAATGGGGCTGAGTACCTAACGGAACATGAAAAATATGTGACGGCTAAAGGTAGCAGAAATGAAGCTGTGATGAAAAATAGGGCACTGTGGAATTACAATAGGTACGAAGTGGTGAGAGGGATTTGGAAAGGGGTGATGGTCCCTAGTTTGACTTTCGGCAATGCGGTCCTGTGCATGAAATCAGAGGTTCGAGCAAGGTTGGAAGTTAAGCAGCGAGGGGTAGGTAGACTGGCTCTGGGAGCACACGGAAATACACCAAATCAGGGGGTACAGGGTGACATGGGATGGACGTCATTCGAGGGCAGGGAAGCCAGCAGCAAGATAGAATTTGAGGAGCGATTGAGAGAAATGGCAGAAAAGCGGTGGGCAAGGAGAGTTTTCAGTTATTTGTACATGAGGAATGTTGATACAAAATGGAGGAAGCTGACCAGAAAACCGTCAATCAAATATTTGGACTGCAGGAGGGGTGCAAACCAGGAAACAGTGGTTAAGAAAAAGGTTAAAGAAACAGAGAGGGGTCTGTGGAAAAGAGAGGATGCAGACGAAATCAGCACTGGGAACATACAGAACTTTCAAGCACGAAATTGCCAAAGAAAATATCTATGCTAATTCTAGGGGAAGCTCTTTGTTATTTGAAGCCAGGACGGGAGTATTGCGGACTAAGATGTACCGAGTCAAGTACCAAGGTATAGACACGTTGTGCTGTGCGTGTGGAGAAGAAGAGGAAATGGCTGAACACCTCATACTTTTCTGTAAAGGGCTTAATCCTACAGTGCAAAGCAACGGGGCTGATTTTTTCAAAGCATTGGGGTTTAGGGAGAGTGAAGGCAAAATAGACTTTAAGCGGGTAGAAATAACCAAACAGAGGTTATCTGATTGGTGGATAAAATCAAGGCAGGGGTGAAATTTCACCAGCACAAAGTACAAAACATGGTAAAGTCATGGCTAGGTGGCGTATGCCACCGCCCGGTTTAAAGGGTTCAGCCTCATCCAGCCATCGGTAGGGTGCCTCGATGCCCAGCGCCGCCGGCGGCGCCGGCATCGAGGCACCCTAGTTCCCGGGTGCTGCGCCAACGCTTCACTCTGAAGCCGACGGGAGCGTACGTGTCGAGTTGAGGTGCCCTTTCAGTGCAGCAGGAGCAGCGTGCCAAAGAGATAACTTTTCGTATTTTATATTTCCGCTTTGTTTTTTTTAGGAGGGTTAGCCTAGCCTAGCAATCTTTATAAATTGTTTTCATGCTTTTTCACTTTGTTGGTCTTCTCGCTTAGCTAAAAGTAGGTAAATTTTTCTGTCGCACCTACGCCTTGTTAGTACGAGATGATGGTTGGTACTAGGGGAAACCCACGCGTGCGTTGTTCTGAGTGCGAGCGTTCTTACGCGTTGGAAGAAACGCGGTTTAAGTCAGCACGCGAAGCGAACGGTGCCGATTTTATCTGTAGGATGTATGTGCTAGGGTCGCGGCTAGACCGTCTCGAGCAAGAGAAAGATAAGCTAGCTAAGCGGGTTGGAAAGCTAGAAAAAGAACTTAAAAGCGAGCAGAAGCAGAGGAAGGAGATAGAAGAAAAGCTAGTCAACGTAGAGATGCAGCAAAGCAATGGTGAACCCATCGAGGCGAGCACCGTGAATGGATCTGGCTACGATGCGAGTGCAGAGACAGCCGAACCCGCCACGGCGGGAGGCAGTGGCGGAACCGTCAGTGATAGTCACGAGGGGGATACCACTGACGCGGCCGCGGAACAGAACAAAGCCAAGGGCAAGGATAAGACAGGAGGGGAGGGCATTGTGACCTCGGGGGCAGCTTTCGGCGGTGAGGGGGAAGAAAAGCGACGAGTAGTCTTTGTTGGGGATTCCAACATGCCTAAAGTAGAAGCGGCGATAACAGAGAGGGTAGGTGCAGGCGAACGAGTCCAGGTTAGCGCGCTTCCGGGAAAGCCGATTAGAGAGGTGATAGCGAAGGCCAAGGAAGGCATGTGGTGATGATGATGATGATGATTTATTGGCATCCCCTTTGAAACGGGGCGGCGACAAATAGTCACCTAGCCTGCTTGATTTAATCAGGTATACTATACATGTTCTTTATCTAGCATTTTTGTATACCTCTCATCAATATTCTTTTTAAAATTTTACCTTGTACCGCTGCCTATGATTTTAAGAGATCAGGTCGTATCCATCTTTTCCCTGCTTTTTTTCCCCCAGTACTCTAATCGTCTCTTGCTGATCTCTACGGCTGATCTGTTTGTGTTTCCTTCCACTTTAAACCCAAGCGCTTCTGGGAGTTGCACGTTACCTACGGTTCTCGCTGGGTGGATCCCGTCGCATTCCATTAGGATGTGCTGAGTGGTCTCTGGATCTTTACTGCAGCATACACATGTCTCATCTAGTTCCGAATATTTGTTCCGATATGTTTTCGTCCTTAGGCAACCGGCTCGAGCCTCAAATAGCAAGGCACTGCCCTTTGTGTTATCGTACAGATTTTCCCTTCTAATTTCTTTCTTCTCATTCTTGTAAATCTCCATTGTCCTTTTCGTGTCCATTCTTTGCATCCAATTCACGGTCTCTATTTCTCTCACTTTCTTTCTGATGACCCCTGGTTGTCTATTTACAGTTTCGATTATCCTGTAGTTGGTTGCCAACTTCCTTGACCGCTTCCTCCATTCTGTGTCCACGCTTTTCATGTAGAGATACTTGTGCACTTTAGCCGCCCATTTATTTTCATCCATGTTCCTGAGCCTTTCTTCAAAACTAATTTTGCTTTGTGCTTCTCTGACTTCAAAAGAGGCCCAACCCATGTCACCCTGCACTGCCTCATTTGTCGTATTACCGTGTGCTCCCAAAGCCAACCGGCCTACTGATCTTTGGTTAACTTCCAAACCCGCCAATATATCCGAGTTTAAGCATATAATGGCATTTGCGAATGTTAGCGCTGGCACCATTACTCCTTTCCATATTCCACGCACCACCTCATACTTATTGTGGCCCCACAGTGCTCTGTGTTTCATTATTGCTGCATTCCGCTTCCCCTTTATTTTCAGGTTATCTTGCTGGTTGCTTGAGTAATTCTTTCCTTCGTTTATGTGTACGCCGAGGTACTTATATTGCTTCACTATGGGTATTGTGGGACACAATGTGGGACACAAGAGGAGAGACACCTAGTGGTAATAATAGGCGGAGTGATTGACATACTGCACTGAGGAGGAGCAGGGATCACAACGCAAATAGCCAAAGGGGTCACCGACCTGCCTAATGTTTCAAAGGAAGTGCAAATCGCGGTATGCACAGTGCCAGAGGTTGAAAGGCAGGGCTATGAAATTGAAAGGGCAATTCTTGCAGTAAACAGGGGAAATTTGGACTCTAGCTAAAGCAATGAATTTTACGGTCATTGACATCAACCGACAAGTGCACCGAGCAGGCCGCGAAGGCGCTTTTGTACGTGACGGGATACATTTTAGCGAAAGGGTAGCAACACCGGTCGGACGTCGATTCGCAGCGCGAGCTTTAGCTTTTTTAGGCGGGCCCCAGGCAATCAAGAAGCAGGATTAACCATTGAATGTAGCGAAACACCAGTAAACGGCAGAATTAGACGACCAGGAGTCAGGAAACGACACAGAAAGGATACGAATAGACAAGGTAAAATTTGCTACATTAACATGCAGGGTGGTCGCAAGCACGAAAAATGGCTGCAAATTCAAACGCAGCTGAATGATGAAGCGATTAGCGTGTACGCCTTGACCGAAGCGCATCTAAGAGATTTGGAGCAGCCTCCTGTTATTGACAATTTTGTATGGGAAGGGTGCAATAGAATGACCGGGTCAAGGAAAGGCGGAGGCGTAGGCATACTAATTAGGCGAGGTCTGAAGTGGCGAAGGGTAAACGAGACATGTAAAGAGCATTTATCGATTAGCCGCACATGGCAAGTTAAAAAGACGTGGCTGGGAGTAGCTTACCTATGGACAGGTAGTGATAGCAGAGAAAAAAATAAGGAATTGGTTGATTACATTAGAAGCGATATTGATGAGTTCAGTAAATCGGGCCAGGTGATATTAGTGGGAGATATGAATGCACACATGGACGATTTAGACGGATATACTGATTACAACGGCTCTCTAGTGCTGGATCTGTGTGATGTACAGAACCTTATAGTAGTTAACAGGGAGAATAAGTGTCATGGACAGGTAACGTGGCAATGCGGAAACAGGCAGTCATGTATCGACTACGCCTTAGTCTCAGAAATGGTCTACGAACAACTAGACCAAATGATAATAGACGAAAATGGAAAAAAAAGGCCTGGGAAGCGATCATGGACGTTTAGCATTAAAGTTTGGCCGAGATACTAGCGCAGAACATGAACCAATAGCCTCAGAGTTCTTAAAAGTGAATGACGAGGAAATAACAGAGATCGCAAACGAAGAGAAGAAAATTGAGGATTCTCCTACAGCAGTCTGGGAATATAAAGAACTGGTGGACGTTATGCAGCATGAAATAAGGCGGACACGGCAAAACAATTGTTGGATTGGCAAGAGGAAACCACGTAAGTGGTGGAACACGGAAATAAACCAAGCTATAGAAGAGCGTAAAGAGGCATCTAGGGCTCATCGAGAAGCCAAAAAGTTGGGATTACAAGAAGAAGAGGTGCTCCTTAGATGGAATACATACCGAGAAAAGAAAAGGGTTGTGAGTGAGCTCGTGCAAGAGAAAATTAAATGCGCAAGTATACGTTGGGTGCAAAACATTCACAAAAGAGACAAAGGCGCTCCAAAAAGATTCTGGAACCATATAAAAGCACTCGGAGCTCGAACTAAAAACTCGCAAATGGCTATAAGGGATGAAGACGGTAACATCTACGAAGGAGATTATGCGATGCGGTACATCAAAGACGTTATTAGGAATGACTTCGGCACGAGAAAAAGCGTAGTTCAGACAACAGATACAGAATAGCAGAGGGGCCAGAGAGATCAAAATTTAGCATAGAAAGCTTTTATTGGAAAAAGGCAGCAGAAAATGTGCCTAACAACACGGCAGCAGGACCCGATGAAATCCCCATACAGCTAATCAAAAACCTCGGTCCAAAAAGCAAGGCACTGCTGAGTAATGCCATAGAGCAAGTCATTAGAACGAAGAAAATTCCCGTTGGATGGCGTGAAAACAAGATGAATCTCATCTACAAAGGCAAAGGAGATAAGGATAAGACGAGCTCGCACAGGCCAGTTACAGTAACGTCGGTGATATATAGAATGGCAATGCAAGCCATAAAATTAGAATTTCGAAGTGGGTGGAGGAAAACGATGTATTGGGAAACTACAGAATGGGTTCAGTCCAGGCAGCCGCTTAGAAGACAATATTTTTTTACTAACTCAGTTCATAGAGATTTCAGTAGCTCAGAAAAGACCTTTATGGATAGCATTTCTAGATATTAAAGGAGCTATGAGAACGTAGACAGGGAATTGTTATGGGATATTCTTCAATACGAAGGCATAGATGACGATTTCGTGGAGCTGCTGAGGGAGATATATAGAGACAACCAAGTACAAGTGGTATGTGAAGGTAGAAAAGGAAATGAAATGGTGGGAATTCACCAAGGATTGAAGCAAGAGTGCCCTCTGTCACCATTGTTGTTCACGCTTTACGTCAAGGGTATAGAAAGACGACTGGGAAACAGCGAATTATGTTTCTCTGACTTCAAAAGAGGCCCAATCCATGTCACCCTGCACTGCCTCATGTGTGGTATTACCGTGGGCTCCCAAACCCAACCGATTTATCCTACATGCGTAATGGACAAATGGTGGAACAGAAGGTTCCTGGACTGATGTACCCAGACGACATTGTGCTACTAGCGGGCAATAAAAAAGATTTACAGATTGTTGCCAATATCTGTGAGAATGCAGCGACAAATCTAGGCCTTAAGTTTAGCACAGAGAAATCAGGAATTATGATGTTTAATGAACACACGAATAACTTCGTAGTGTCAATTCAACAGCAAGTAATACCCATAGTGAACCAATATAAGTACCTCGGCGTACACATACACGAAGGAAAGAATTACTCAAGCAACCACCAAGATAATCTGAAAATAAAGGGGAAGCGGAATGCCGCAATAATGAAACACAGAGCACTGTGGGGCCACAATAAGTAGGAGGTGGTGCGTGGAATCTGGAAAGGAGTAATGGTGCCAGCGCTAACATTCGCAAATACCATTATATGCTTAAAATCGGATATATTGGCGGGTTTGGAAGTTAACCAAAGATCAGTAGGCCGGTTGGCTTTGGGAGCACACGGTAATACGACAAATGAGGCAGTGCAGGGTGACATGGGTTGGGCCTCTTTTGAAGTCAGAGAAGCACAAAGCAAAACTAGCTTTGAAGAAAGGCTCAGGCGGCTAAAGGGGCGGCTAAAGTGCACAAAATAAATGGGCGGCTAAAGTGCACAAGTATCTCTACATGACAAGCGTGGACACAGAATGGAGGAAGAGGTCAAGGAAGTTGGCAACCAAGTACAGGATAATCAAACTGCAAATAGACAACCAGGAGTCATCAGAAAGAAAGTGAGAGAAATAGAGATCGTGAATTGGATGCAAAGAATGGAAACAAAAAGGACAATAGAGATTTACAAGAATCAGAAGAAAGAAATTAGAATGGAAAATATGTACAACACAAGCCTTCCTATTTGATGGTCGAGCCGGTTGCCTAAGGACGAAAACATATCGGAACAAATCTTCGGAACTAGATGAGACATGTGCATGCTGCAGTAAAGATCCAGAAACCACTCAGCACATCCTGATGGAATGCGACGGGATCCACCCAGCGAGAACCGTAGGTAACGTGCGACTCCCAGAAGCGCTTGGTTTCAAAGTGGAAGGAAACAAATAGATCAGCCGTAGAGATAAGCAAGAGACGATTAGAGTACTTGTGCAAAAAAAAAGCAGGGAAAAGGTGGATACGACCTGATCTCTTAAGATCATAAGCAGCGGTATAAGGTAAATTTTTGAAAAATAAAAATAATGAGAGGTATACAAAAATGCTAGATAAAGAACATGTATAGTATACCTGATTAAATCAAGCAGGCTAGGTGACTATTTGTCGCCGCCCCTTTTCACAGGGGATGCCAATAAATCATCACCAGCATCACCTGCGCGACCGCACCAGGGGGCGCGCTGAAGTTACAGCGTGTCAGCGCAGCAGGAGCCGCATACCAAAGAATAAGTTCAATTTTTTTTATTTTTATTTGATTAATAGAAGGGTTAGGTTAAACGAGCTATATATATATATATATATATATATATATATATATATATATTGTTTTTGCATGCTTTTTTAGTTTTTCGGTTATTTTGGTTGGATGTTAGTTGGTAACTAGTTGTATTTTTCGGAAGCGGGTCGTGGCGCACGTGTTGCATTGTGAAAGCAGTGTGGGGCGGCAGTTTTAAACCGTGTTAAGGGAAGCTAGCGGAGGTAGCCGGATAGCGAGATTGCCGTAGGGCTTACCGTGGGGCCTAGTTCAGGTATTTTCTCGGGCTTTCTCGTTAGGTGGTCGGGCGGGCGATGGAGCGGCAGGCTAGGGAAGTCAGGGGTGATGGCGAGCTGGTGCATTGCGAGGAGTGCAAACGTTGGTGTTATTTGGACGAGACGCACTTCGCAAGTTTAGCCGACGCTGAGGAGGCCAGCTTCGCGTGCAGGCTGTGTGAGGGATTTAAGGGGGCTATGAGGCGGATGGAAGAGGAATGGGCAGCTTGTGTGGAGGAGCTCAAAGGGGAGCTGAAGGGGGAGCGAGAGCGGAGGATAGAGCTCGAAACTCCGGTCGGCGAGTTGCTTGACAGGCAGGGGGCCGAGGCCAGCCTGGCAGAGCGAATAGCTGGCGAGCTGCAAGAAGAGCGGGAAAAGCGGGCCGTGTTGGAAGAGCGGGTGGAGGCGCTAATGGCACAGACTGACGGCGGGGACAGCGCGGAGTCTAGTGTTAGATGCCTTGTAAGGAATACACTAACTCTTGTGTACAGATACCTTGTAAGTCGAGGGTGTCATCAAACTTACACGGTGCCTTCGGCTCCCAATTTCATGGTCGAAAATAGTAATTGCTAACAGAATTACATGTCTGATACGAGCAGAGAGACGGTTAAGCAGGATACACGTCCAATATGACTCGGCGTCCGACACAACGTGCCGTGCTTCGGAATCATAGTAGTTCCTATACTGAAAGTTGCAAGATGTGGTTGTTGGCACGGCTAGTCGTATATAGGCAGGATAGCAGGCGTTAATTTACAGGCTGCTCCTATTTGAAAGGGAACACCACAAACCCCATTTCTCAAAGAATAAATTGCTGCAACAGCTTAACCTCATACGTCGCTTACTGGTACCTGACAATCAGGCAGAGGCATGCTATGAGAGCAGCGAGGGACACCTGGGGACCGTAGAACAGCGGGCGAGGGCAGGCGGAAACAGGGGCTCGACGACGCTACAGCGAGGTAGCGCGGCAGGCTTCGGGTGGGACGGGACGAGCAGCAGGGAGCCCGTCGCCGCGTGTCAGTGGCGCACGGCGGGTAGAAAACCAGCTACCGCGAACTGGAGGACAGCAATCGCAGGCGGGAGGCGAACGTATAGAGCGAAGGGTCCTGGTGGGAGGGGACTCCAACGTAGCGAGGGTTGAGGAGGGCGTCCTTACAAAAGTGAAGGCAGACGGGCGGGTGAGGGTGGAGGCCCAGTCAGGGAAGTGCATGGTTGACGCAATGCAAAAGCTCACAAAGTGATATGGGACATCATGTAGCACGAAAATATGGTCATTATCCATGCTGGTCTCAACGATGTGCTAAAGGGAAGGAGCCAGAACCTAAAGAGACAGAGGTTGGGTTGCGTAAACTCAGAGAAGCCTCTGCGAATGTGCATGTGACCATATGCACCATCACAGACGTCCAGGGCCAGGCTAGTGGGATGGTACGGACTGTGGTTGAGGCAAATCGGGTCATTAGGGGCCTGAGCCGAATACTTGGGTACGGCGTAATGGACGTAAACTAGGACGTGTACGAGTCTGGCTCCCACCCTATTGCACGGGATGGCATTCACTACAGTGGTGTCACGGGCAAGAGGGTAGGTAGTAGGATAGGGCGCCAAGCTACCGCTTTTTTTTTGGGGGGGGGGGGGACCCAGAGCCCTAAGTCCACCAGCGTAGACGAAGACGGACCCAGAGAGGCCCCAAGATTCAAGAATTGTAGAGTCTGTAGAAGAAATAGACGTAAGCACCAGGGGCATGGTTATTCTGACATAGGTTATATTAACATGCAAGGTGGCAGGAATATTCTGAAGTGGGAGGAGATAGATGAGCAACTAAGGCAGGAAAAGCTGATGGCATACGGGTTTGTGGAGACACATCTTAGGGACATGGAGCAACCACCCTGTAATCCTGACTATGCATGGGAATATTGCAATAGGAAAGAGGGCAGCAAAAAAGGGGGTGGAATTGGGGCATTCATACATATAAGTATGAATTGGCAAAGGGTAAAAGAGGATTGCAAGGATCATTTATGGCTAACAGGGAAAGTGGCAGGAGAGCAGACACTCCTTGGCTTTGTATACCTGTCGACAGGAGCAAATGCCAAAGCGGAAAACAAGAAATGCTGGAATGCATATCAAGTGACATTAATGATCTAGGAGGAGGGTGGCAGATTCTTATACTAGGAGACATGAACGCACACATAGAATATATGGATGGGTACACAGACTCAACAGGCAACATGATGCTGGATATGTGTGAAAGGCATGACTTAGTTGTATGCAACAGTACTGAGGCGTGTGAAGGGCACATAACATGGGAGGTAGGGGGCCTGCAGTCGACGATATATTATGCACTAATGTCACATAGGATGCATGATAGGCTAAAGGAAATGAACATAGATGAATATGGGTCCAGAAGTCTAGGTAGTGATCACAAACGTATTAAGGTAAGTTTTGGAAGAGAGATGTAAGTAGGTAGGAGGCAAAATGTACAACCAGGTGGAATACTTTACTCGGAAAAGCAGCTGGAAATAGCAACCCAACAAATTGAGGAAGTAATCACAGAGGGTACTAAAACAGAAAGGACATATGCAAATTTAACAGGGCTATTTGAGCTAGAGCTTGCTAAGGTACGAGTCATGCCAAAAGGGAACGGAAGACGTAAGCCCAAGAGCTGGTGGGATGAGGAGGTTAAGAAGGCCATAGAGAAACGTCAGGAAGCATCCAGGGAACACAGATACTCAAAGCAGAAAGGTGAACCAGTGGCCGATGTAGACAGAAAATGGCATAACTTCTTAAACTGTAGAAGGGACGCATCCCATTTGCTCAATGAGAAGATTAGATTACCCAATGGTTGTCAGAAGTAAACAAAAAGGACAGAAAAGCAGCGAAGAAATTTTGGAAACTTCTCAACACCTTAAGACTAGGCTAGACTAGCCTTAAGACTAGCCTACAGCAGAGGTTTATAGTTTACAGCTCAAGGTGTTCGGTTAGAAGGAGATGAGCCAATGAAACATATAAGAACAATGATTACAGAAAAAGTTGTCGCAGTTTCACCTTAAAGGCGAAGCATCAATTGCGATAGCAAATTTGTGATGATGATGATATATGTTGTTTTGTGGCGCAAGGGCCAGCTATGGCCAAAGAGCGCCAAGACGTGTTGTACTGAGTGAGCAATGGTATGATCAATGACAGTGGGTAGGTGTAGGGTGGCTGTAAAGGGGCCTAAAATCCTGCGCACTAAAGGTGCGTAAAACAGACAAAATTAATAAAATCATGACAATGACGTGATAGGGGCACAATGAATATAGTATAAAAAGGTGTAAGCGATACAAGGCACTACTGCCTCACAGAGACCCTTAGGAGCAAGGGCCTGGAGGAGAGTGCATTTCAAATATGTGGTCGCGGCAGCGTTCTCTGAAAGAGGACGCCGCTACGAATCTCTCGGGCGAAGAACTTGTAAAATGTCGATGTCGTTTAAAAAGGCTAAAACTGAATCGTTCTGAAATATCGGGTCGTTATGTAAAAACATCGCTGGATGAAGGGGTATATTCTCTTTATAGGCTTGAACAAAGTGCTTTTTTCTTTCAGGTTCTATTATTGGACACTGTACTAGGATGTGAAGTACAGTAAGTGCTTCCCCACATCCAGTACAGGTCGGGGGTTCGCCTCCAGACAACAGGTAATTATGTGTGCCGTAAGTGTGTCCTATTCTGAGCCTACAGAATAGGACATCATTTCTTCTAGATTTCGTGGTCGATGGCCAGTTCCCTAAACGGGGCTTAATTAAGTGAAGCTTGTTATGAGTCTGGCCGTCCCACAAACGTTGCCAGTGGGCTCGAAGTCTCTTGCGTAGATATGGCTTCATATCGAGAACAGGGACGAGCATAGATGTGTTGCCAGCTTTCGCCTTGATGGATGTGGCAAGCTGGTCTGCCAGTACATTTCCCTCGATGTCTCGGTGTCCTGGCACCCAGCACACCACAACATGCTGCCCAGACGCATAAATACTACATATTAATGAATAAAGCGATACTATTACAGGATTTTTGTGCCTCTTAAGAGATTTTAAGGCTTTTACTACGCTCAGCGAGTCTGTATAGATGATTGCTTTTGGTATTTTCGATTCTTTGATATGTTTAAGAGCCGACAGTATTGCATAAGCCTCTGCTGTGAAAATGCTCGTTAGGGGGTGCAGGGCGTCGGCATCTGAAAATGATGGACCAACCGCTGCATAAGAGACGCCAGCATGAGACTTTGATGCATCGGTGTAGAATTCCGGACAAGAGTATTTATGCTGCAGTTCAAGGAAGTGCATTCGAATGTGTGTAACCGGGGCGTGCTTCGTAACATGTAAAAAAGACAAATCACAGTCTACAATCTGCCACTGCCACGGTGAGACCTCTATAGTGGGTGTCATTAGACGATGTTCAAAGAGTGGGACATCCATTTCCTCAGCCAGACTTCTCACACGCAACGAGAAGGGCTCTCTTACTGCAGGTCGGTTATGAAAGAGGTGGGAGCTGGACAAATCATTTACGGTGGAATATGAGGGATGTTCACTGTTTGAATTCACTGTAAGGAAATACATAAAAGCTGTGTAGGTCCTCTGCAAGTGGAGTGACCACTCATTTGATTCCACGTAAAGGCTTTCTACAGGGCTTGTCCTAAAGGCACCTGTAGACAAGCGAATACCTAGATGGTGGACGGGGTCCAGCATCTTCAACGCGGTTGGTGTGGCTGACTGATAAATTATGGCCCCGTAGTCTAGGCGTGTTCGTATGAGGCTTTTATACAAGTTTAACAGACACTTTTTGTCACTACCCCATGTAGTGCGTGACAACACTTTTAAAATATTCATTGTTTTCATGCATTTGTTTTTTAGATGTTTTAGGTGTGGTATGAATGTTAGCTTTGTGTCAAGAATTATGCCTAAGAATTTGTGTTCTGTTTTTACAGGTAGACTCTGTCCTTGCAGGTCAATGTTGGGGTCAGGGTACAGTCCTCTCTTTCGAGAAAAAAGGACGCAGGTGCTCTTTTGTGGATTTAGACAGAACCCATTCTCGTCTGCCCATTTAGCCACCCTGTTCAGACCAAGCTGAACCTGCCGCTCACAGATTGCAAGGTTGCATGATTTAAATCCAATCTGTACATCATCGACATACGTTGAATAAAACATGTTGCGTGGGATGTATAGACGCAAGGAATTCATTTTTATAATGAAGAGAGTGCAACTGAGCACCCCACCCTGTGGGACTCCAGTTTCCTGCACAAAAGGTCGTGATAAAGCGCTGCCAACCCGAACACGGAATGTGCGATTCAGCAGGTAACTTTCAATGACATTTAACATATTACCACGTATACCAAAGTGGGAAAGGTCTCTCAATATACCAAACCGCCATGTGGTGTCGTAGGCCTTTTCCATGTCTAGGAACACAGATAAAAAGAATTGTTTGTGAACAAAAGCTTCACGTATCTGTGCCTCAATACGTATCAGATGGTCAGTGGTGGATCGACCCTCGCGAAAACCGCACTGGTATGGGTCAAGGAGCTTGTTTGATTCTAGGAAATGTATCAGACGGCGGTTTATCATCTTCTCGAAGACTTTGCAGAGGCAGCTTGTTAGAGCTATGGGCCTGTAACTCGATACGGACGATGGATCCTTGCCCTGCTTCAGGATGGGGATCACTATGGCCTCTTTCCAGGCAGAGGGGATCTCGCCGGAGGTCCATATAGAATTATAGAGACACAGAAGGGTTTTCTTCGTTTCAGAGGGTAGGTTTTTCAACATGTCATATAGTATACGGTCAGGGCCTGGGGCAGATTGCTTGCAACAGGTGAGTGATGCATGCAGCTCTGCTGGGGAGAAAGGTAGGTTATATGGCTCGTTCCCAGTGCTCTTTCGGTCTATTTTTTGTTTTTCTATTGCTGATTTATATCTTATAAATGCTGGTGAATAGTGTGAGGAACTGGACACATGTTCAAAATGTGCACCCAGATGGTTCGCTTGGTCCTCAACGCTTTCTCCCTGCGTGTGTACCAGGGGAGGTGGATGTGTTTGTCGTCCTCTTACTCTATTGACCCTGCTCCAAACCTTGGCCTCATCCGTGTACGAGTTGATACTTGATAAAAATGTTTTCCAGCTGTCTCTCTTGGCTTGTCTGCGTGTTCTCCTACCTTGGGACTTGATTTTCTTGAAATTTACAAGGTTTTCAGCAGTAGGATAATCGCGAAGCTGCCTCCAAGCTTTGTTCTGCTGCCTACGTGCATTCCGGCATTGTTCATTCCACCACGGAACACGACGTTTGCTAGAAAGTCCACTTGTTTGGGGAATACACTTAGAGGCTGCATCAATTATGAATTTAGTAAAATACTCGACGGCACCATCAATTCCGAGCGATGAAATGTCAGCCCACGAAAGTTTACTGGTAAGAGTTTGGAATTTATCCCAGACCGCTGCATCGACCTTCCACCGGGGGGCATGTGGTGGAGACTCGTATTGTCTTGTTGCTCTCAGCAGTATAGGGAAATGGTCGCTCCCGTAAGGGTTTTTTATAACTTCCCATTCAAGTTCAGGCAATATGGATGGAGAAGCTATGCTGAGGTCTATAGAGGAAAATGTTTTGTTTGCAAGACAATAATATGTAGGTTCTTTTTTGTTAAGCAGACAAGCACCGGATGAGAACAGAAAATCTTGAATTAGACGGCCTCGCGCATCGATGCGAGCGTCGCCCCACAGATTGTTGTGTGCATTGAGATCGCCCAGAACAAGATAGGGCTCTGGCAATTCGTCTATCAAGGACTGAAATTCGTGTTTATGTAAGCGGTAATGTGGGGGTATGTATACCGAGCAAATGGTGATGAGTTTGTTAAGGAGAACCAGTCGAACTGCCACTGCTTCAAGGGGCGTTTGCAGCTGCAAACGTTGACATGCTATGCTTTCAGTGAATCACAATGGCAACACCGCCTGATGATGCGAGACCATCATCGCGATCTTTACGAAACGTAACATACTGTCGAAGAAAGTTTGTATGTGTCGATTTTAAATGAGTTTCCTGTACACACAGCACTTTTGGATTGTGTTTGTGGAGAAGTTCTTGCACATCATCGAGGTTCCTAAGAAGGCCTCTGATGTTCCATTGTATAATTTGTGTGGCCATACTGAAAGTAAATGGGTGCTGTGTGTACTAAAAACAAAAAGGAAGTGTTGCATTAGATTACAGAGCCCTTTCCAGGCCCTGTAACGCGGGATTTGTCTTTTCTGAAGCGGTCGAGGGAACCTCGCCGCTCCTTAGGCGCTTGGTGCGCCGTCGGGGTGGGTGTGGTGTCCATTGCCTCTTGTGAAGCGCCGGACACGCGCTCTTGCGAGCGAGAAGTTTCACGAGAAAGTCTCGCCGCGAAGGACGAGACATTTGCGCCCACCAGCCCGGATGTCGATGGGGCTGCCTTTGGGCCTGAGCTGCGCCGGCTGTTGCCAGCACCAGCAGGGGCCGGTGAGGGTGAGGCAGCCTTGACTGCACCCACCGTGGGAGCTGCTGGCAGGCCTGCGGGTTCGCTACGCGAAGCGCAGGCTGCCACCGAGGACTGTTGTGGCGGCCGGCAACCCTAGGGTAACCGGGCCTGTTCGCTGGTTGGGTGGAGTAGACTTCGCTACTTCCACCCTGGGGGCAGGAGCCACAAGCGACGGCTCGCTGCGCGCGGGCTGGGCAGGTGGCAGTAGCTGCTGCGACGCTGCCCCTTGACGCGCCGCATCAGCATAAGTGGTAGTGTGGAATGGTGAGCACCTTTTGCGTGCTTCCCTGAACGATATGTTTTCGCGGACTTTCAGTGTTAGAATTTCTTTTTCTTTTTTCCAGCTTGGACAGGACCGGGAGTATGCTGGATGGTCACCATCGCAATTAACGCAGTGAGGTGTGGCCTCACAATTGTCTGAGGCATGACCTTGTATTCCACACTTAGCACAGGTGACTCGACCACGGCAACTCTGCGAGCCATGGCCGAATCTTTGGCATTGGTAGCACCGCCTAGGATTTGGGATGTATGGTCTTACGGATGTCTTTGTGTAGCCTGTTTCAATGCTTTGTGGCAAAACGCTCAATTCAAAGGTAAGTATCAGGTGTTTCGTGCGAATTTCTTTATTCTCCCGTCTCATAACAATGCGCTGCACATTCGTGACATTTTGTTCCTTCCATCCTTCCAACAATTCGGTTTCAGATAGGTCGATGAGGTCTGCTTCAGATACTACCCCCCGTACTGTGTTCATTGATCGATGCGGTGAAACGGAAACTGGGACATCACCAAAAGTAACAAGCTTGCCGAGTCTGTTGTATTGCTCCTTATCCCGTAGCTCAAGCAGAAGATCCCCGCTTGGCATTTTGGTGACTTTGTAGCCAGGGCCTAGCGTATTGGTCAAGCTTTTTGCAACTACAAATGGGGATATGGTTCTTGCTAGTTTTTCGGTTCTTTCACTATGTACTACTTGGAATCGGGGGAAAATGTCTTTTGGTCTGGCGAACAAGTTCAGAATCTCATCGGTGCGTCCCCTCTTCTGAGGGAGACGATCAAGAAGTCGGGGAAAAGCGGGTGTTCCCATAGCAGTTTGGTGTATTTCGGCAGCAATGGCAGCCACCCACCACGGAGTCCAACAAGGGGACGCTGCAGCACTTAACGTGTAAGGCTGCAGGCGCCAGCCGTACATTGCCGCTATAACCTTATATATAAACCCAAGGGAGGGCACGTACACAAGGTTAACCCAAGCCGTCCTATGGAAATTGAGGAAGTAACAGAAGAGAAGAGATGACAGGACAGTGAAGACAGAAAAATAGAGTAGAGAAAGATCGGAGAGGGGGACAGGAAAAGGCGACCACCGATTTCCCCCGGGTGGGTCAGTCCGGGGGTGCCGTCTACGTGAAGCGGAGGCCAAAGAGGCGTGTTGCCTCCGCCGAGGGGCCATAAAGGTCCGAACACCCGGCATCGGCTCAACCCCCAGGATCCTCTTTTCCCCGGACACGGCTAAGCCACGCACGGTTAAACGTGGGAGGGTCCAACCCTCGAGTGCTCGGGTCCGTGGTGGCGCAACTCACCAAACGCCTGCTGACGCAGACGCCCCTGCGGGGATAGCAAATTTGTAGAGAGCTATACGGAGTAATGATAGTAGCTTAATCAGCTGTATAAACGTGGACATGCAGTAGCATCTGCAACACGCAGAACTGTTGTCGACGCCGTCGGCGTTTTGCCCGCGGTCGCACAAAATGCGTGCGGCGTTGGTGACTGTTGCCGGAGCCTCTGATATAAATAGGCACTTGGTGCCGCAGCTAAACGACGCCCCCCCCCCCCCGGCCTTTCGCGCGTCGGAAGAGGGTACGTTTACTCTACATATATGGTGATTGTAGAGGAGGAAAGAGACGCCTACTTCTGCAGCCCTTAAGGGAGCACAGCGCAGAACGCGCGTTTGTTCTCCGCCGTGCGTTCACTCCCCGTGAAAGCGCGCGTCCCTCGCGCTCTTTCACTCGCACATACAGCGTTCGGCGGCGCGTGGCGACGATTTCATCTCCATTGACGTCATACGGAACCTCACGGCGACGGCGACGGCGACGGCGACGGCGACGGCGACACCGACGGCAGAAATCTGCTTTTGAGTGTCCATATAATTGCTATCGCAATAAAATTTAAAGAAAGAAACGTAGCATGTGCTCAATCTGGGGACGATAGACTGGTTAGTGCAGTGGCTCCACTTGAACAAAGCGAGTGGGAAAAGGCAGAGAAGAGGGTTCCTAGTAGCACGTCGACAGGTCCTGATGGCATCCCAGTTATGTTAATAAAGACATTGGGCCCAAAATCTAAGAAAGCATTAAGAGAGGCAGTGAGCAAAATGATAATGGAAGGTAATGTCCCCGACGGGTGGAGACTGAGCAGTATGAGCATGATATAAAAGGGAAAGGGAGACAAAGCCGACATAAACAACTACCGTCCCATAACAGTGACGTCAGTGGTTTACAGGGTGGTGATGCAGATTATAAAGGACAGACTGCAGGCATTGGTAGCAGGGTGAGGAGGTGCTAGGGGAACTACAAAATGGGTTCCGGAAACAAAGAAGGTTCGAAGATAATCTGTTCTCATTGACACAGTCTATTGAAATAGCAGAAAAGGAACACAGGCCTCTATGGCTTGCATTTCTAGATATTAAGGGAGCCTATGACAGTGTAATCCAAAAGGATTTGTGGGACATACTGGGCACTCTAGATGTGGAAGATGGAGTAAGTAATATTTTAATAGATATCTATAAAAGTAACAAGGTGCTTATAAAATGGGAAAACAAGGTAACTGAGCCTATAAAGATACAGCAGGGGCTTAGGCAGGGGTGCCCTCTGTCACCTTTGTTATTCATGCTGTATTTACAAGGATTAGAGACAAAATTAGAGAGGAGAGGACTTGGCTTCAACCTTTACTATTCCAAGCAAGGAGAATGGATTAAAGTGTCATTACCAGGACGCGGATGACATTGTACTTATGGCTGACAGCAAGGAAGACCTCCAGAGATTAATGGACATCTGTGGTAAAGAGGGGGATAGCTTAGGTTTGAAGTTTAGTAAAGAAAAATCGGCAGTCATGATTTTTAATGATAATCAGGGCAGTGAGATAGGATACAGGAGATAACACTGGAGGTAGTGGATATGTACAAATATCTTGGAGTGTGGATAAACAATGGGGCTGAGTACCTAACGGAACGTGAAAAATATGTAACGACTAAAGGTAGCAGGAATGCATCTGTGATGAAAAATAGGGCACTGTGGAATTACAATAGGTACCAAATTGTGAGAGGGATTTGGAAAGGTGTGATGGTGCCTAGGTTGACTTTCGGTAATGCGGTCCTGTGCATGAGATCAGAGGTTCGAGCAAGGTTGGAAGTTAAGCAGCGAGGGGTAGGCAGGCTTGCTTTGGGAGCACACGGAAATACACCAAATCAGGGGGTACAGGGTGACATGGGATGGACGTCTTTCCAGGGCAGGGAAGCTAGCAGCAAGATAGAATTTGAGGAGCGATTGAAAGAAATGGCAGAAAAGCGGTGAGCAAGGAGAGTTTTCAGTTATTTGTACATGAGGAATGTTAGCACAAAATGGAGGAAGCGGACCAGAAAATTGTCAATCAAATATTTGGACTGCAGGAGGTTCAAACCAGGAAACAGCGGTTAAGAAAAAGGTTAAAGAAACAGAGAGGGGTCTACGGAAAACAGGGATGTAGACGAAACCAGCACTGGAAACATACAGAACTTTCAAGCACGGAATTGCCAAAGAAAATATCTATGATAATTCTAGCGGAAGCTCTTTGTTGTTTGAAGCCAGGACGGGAGTATTGCGGACTAAGATGTACCGAGTCAAGTACCAAGGTATAGACACGTTGTGAGGTGCATGTGGAGAGGAAGAGGAAACGGCTGAACACCTCATACTTTTCTGTAAAGGGCTTAACCCTAAAGTGCAAAATAATGGGGCTGATTTTTTCAAAGCATTGGGGTTTAGGGACAGTGGAGGCAAAATAGACTTTAAGCGGGTAGAAATAACCAAACGGAAGATTGGTGGCTAAAATCAAGGCAGGGGTGAAATTTCACCCCTGCACAAAGTACAAAACATGGTACAGTCACGGCTAGGTGGCGTATGCCATCGCCCGATTTCAAGGGTTCAGCCTCATCCATCCATCCTAAAGCCCCACCTAAAGCCCCTCCGCCTTCCCTCCTCCTCGTTTCCCTCTCTTTCGCGCTCCTTCCTCCACCGTGGCGCCGCCTACACCACTTGAGCGTAGCAGACTACCTTTCGCAGAGTGAATGGACGGTTAACAATGTCGTGCGCTTCAAGCGTTCGCGTTCTAGCTACGACTAACTTCCGCATAGCACAGGATTTCTATGCGGAGAGTTATATATATATATATATATATATAAATTTGTACTATTTTCTCACTAACATGCCAAATTTTCACCTAGCACCATCTACACGACTGGCACAAAAGTGCTGAACCCGGAAATTCACAGTTTCTCCGAATGTGGCGGGCCAAAACATTTTACCTCAGGAACGAACGTTATATATATATATATATATATATATATATATATATATATATATATATATAACCCTCCGCAAAAAGCGGTTACCGGTGGATATATATATATATATATATATATATATATATTGACACGTGCACTTTTTTATCTTTCACTGGTAACCGCTTTTGATCGACTAACAAATGTTAAACATTATCGCTCGGCGCCGGACGCGCCTGCATGTACCGGAAGTTTCTCGAACGTTGTCGATGCTACTATCCGTTGTCTGTGTTCACCTACGCTTATTTAATCTGATTGTATAAGTGGCGTGAACTGTCGAGTACTTTCCGGAGTACACGAAGACACCAGGGATTACTCTGGAACCTTCGATTACTCATGCAGAAAAGCCCACGCGTTTCGCCGCGGATCAGATTTCGACGATCGCCGATTGTGTTCGCCGCTATCGTTCTGCTTCACGTTTTCTTTGCGAGTGCTCCACCCCCGCATCATAAACCTCACACACTTTCAAGCTCACGCGAATTAGCTCATACGTCTCAAAGTCATATGATGCTGTCGTTCGGCGACGAACGCACCCCGTAACTCGGTTTCTGGAGAGCAGGCACGCTTTTCATCGGTGCCTTTGTATCGCAAATCCACCCGGTGGCCGCCAACGTCGAACAAGAACAAAAGAGGCAAACAAAGCTATTCGCTCTAAAGAAAGCTAGTAAGTAACCACAAAAGGCAGAGCTGTTTTCCTAAGATGAATTTTCATGCTCGAGCCTTCAATGTCAAACGGATTGAGCTAAATCGTAAAAGTTTTGTAACCACGTTTTCACACGCAGTTTTGCGTGCCCGCGAATTTAAGCCTGTTGGCGTACAAAACGATTAAGCTTCTTGCCTTTGCTGAAACATGGTCATGGTGATTGAAATTGCCGTGAAGCGACGTCGCTCTTGCCAAGAAAACATAGTTCCAGGCGTTCGCAAACCAAAGCAACGCGGAAGAGCAACGGCACCAACATGTGCTACTCGCCACTCGGTAGACGCTTATCAGGCGATAATGGCGATGGAGCGCGATCGTAAACAAATGCAGCTTGCGCCCGGCGGCGCGATGGCCCACGTGACGACAAAAGGCCAATAGTGACGTGGCGACGGCCTCGGACAGTGCGTGCGAGGAGGAGGCGTCATTCTTCAAACCGTGACGCAACTTTTTACATTGAGGGGCTTTACGTTCACCACCAGCGCGTCTCCTCTTCTCCCTGCGTGACATTATCACGACAAGTGCTCGCGCTGGCGCCGGCCCAGAGTTTCGCCTCCTGTTATTCTTTCTCCGTGGCTGCCACTAATAATTTTTTTCTCGCCCTCCGTCCATGTAGAGATTTCAGGCGATCGAAAGTATGAAAGCGAAGAAATTTTAACTAAAAACAGACATGAGTGGCCTGTCACTGCTGACTGATTGACCCCAGAGTGCGCCGCTGTCGCATGCGTTCGATGTCTTGAGTTTGCTCGGCGGCGTGGTTAGCAGCATTCGCCTGCCATTGCCACTTGCGTTTATTCGACACTAATTAAATTAAAATCTGCCTACCAGTGAAGGCCTCTTGCACCTGTCTAGGACAGCCATAGGAGTACCTCCCATGAGACAGTTGGTCACATTCAGCGGCTTTTCTATGTTTGTGTGCATGAGAAAGAGCAGCGGGAAGCCCCTGTGGGTAAAAAAAAGACAGCGATCACATATTTTCGCTACCCAGCAAACGGTTCTTTTTGAACACTGAAAGCGCCAAAGATGATGATGATGATGATTAGCATATTTTATTGGCGCAAGTGCGCAGATATGGCCAATGAGCACCAAACAAAGCATATTAAATGAAATGACGGTGGTAAAATGAAGTAACTGTAGGGGTTGTGAATAAGAATGTGAATGGTACATGTTACTTGGCTGTAGAGAGCCCTAAAATTACTCACTGCAAAGTGTATAAAATGTACAGGTAGTAAGATAATGAGAATGGCGATTGCTGTATGCTATGGCCGTAAAGGTTCTGTTACCCAAGGGTGATGTACAAAAGGTGTGAGTAAAACAGTAGCACGTGTACATCACCAGAGTTCCTTTGAAGGCAAGGGCTGGGAGAAACGTCCTTTACAAAAATGCTAACGCAGCAGCAGCCTCTGCTGAGAGGATGTGATATGATACCTTGTGCTGATAATATGCAAAGTGCTAACATCTCGTAAAAACGCTAATACTAACTTATTGTTAAATGGTGGTTCCATGCCGGAAAACATTGCGCGGTGGAGGGGAATGTCACGTTTGTATCGGAGTGAAAAATACTTTTGTTTTAGCTTCTATTCCCCGACACTCTAACAAGACGAGAAGGACCGTAAGCGTCTCACTACATTCATTACAGACAGGAATATCATTTCCGGTCCATGTGTAGGAGTTAGTTCCATAGTTGTGGCCTATCCTAAGAAGCAGAATGTAACCTCAGTTTGCCGCATTTTTTTTATTGGGGGCAGCTTCCAACGTTTGCCTTAATTAAGTGTTGTTTATTTAGTGTTTCAGTGTGCCATGTACGTTGACAATGGCCCCTCAGTTTCTTGCTGAGGAAGCGCCTTAAATCAATGACAGTGACCAGCTATAAAAGAATTTATTTTTATTTACTACGGTCGGCAAGCGTATTATCCTCGATGCCTGTATGGCCAGGCACCCATGATATAATGACATGTTGATGAAATGTGTACAAAGCGCAGATGATTGTATAAAGCTCAGTAAAGACAGGATTTTTATTATTATGTTGAGAAATTATTCCTCTGACTACGCATAATGAATCTGTAAATACGAGGGTGAATCAGAATGTATTTGCCCCTATTTTCTTTTAGCCATATTAAGGCTGTAGATGCGAAGTCAAGATATCCGATCCCTGCGGTGGACCTTTCTTAGACCGGCCTGGCCTTATCTGACGGTAGCTAAGCCACCCGGCGCTGCTGTCAGTTGTTGAAGATAGCGGTTGTGCTTTACACGTCCACGGCGTAGGAGCAACGAAGCCTGAGTCGTAATCTTTGGCGCAATTAAAGGAGGATCGTCCATCTAAATCAGCAGGGAAACGACACCCACGTATGGGAAAAGGTGTATTGCTACGAGACATGTGTTGTGAGTTCGCAAGAGGTCGTGAAGACTTGCATGACAATGAGCGTTCGGGGAGGCCGTGTGCGTAGCTGACTGACGACATTTCCCCGCGTGGGTGCATTGGTGAAAGTGGTTCGGCGTGTGCACCTCAAGGACATTGCCTGGGAGCTTGCCATTTTCTATGGCAGTGTTTACGACATCGTTCACGGCTCCTGAGGGTACCGGAAGGTTCATGTCGGTGGGTGCCTAAGCAGTTGGATGACATGATGAAAGTCAAGCGAATGATTGCTTCATTGAATCATCGGCAACGGTATGTCGAGGAGGGTGAAAGTTACATTGACAGCAATAATTGTTACTGGCGCTGAAACACGGACACTCAATATCACGCCGGAATCGAAGCACTGGAGCATGGTGTCGAAACCTCCGGGTTTGCGTGTGTCAATGAGGATGATGACCATGATGATGATTTAGGGGCAACCCCTTTGAAATGGGGCGCTGACAAATCACCTACCCTGCTTGATTTAATCAGGTATGCTGTACATATTTTTATCTAGCATTTTTGTATAAATCTCATTATTCTTTTTTTCCTGAAAATCTAGCTTGTACCGATGCTTATGGCTATAAGCGATCAGGATGTGTCAATCTGATGCCTCTTTTTTCCGCAAGACTCTAAATGTCTCCTCTTGCTTATCTCCACTGCTGACCGGCTCATGCTTCCGTCCACTTTAAACCCAAGCCCCCCAAAAAAGTCCGTTAAGTGCCATCTGTTGCGAAATGGATGTTAACGGTCTTGTGGGATCGCCGAGGTCCGCTCTTGCTGGATTTCATGCCACAAGGTTGAACCATCAATGCCGAGAATTATTGTTTCACACTGTCACGTCTGCTGGCTGCCATCAGACGAAAACACCGAGGGATTCTTGATGTGGACAACGCGGTTATCCTCCACGACATGCGAGGCCACATGGGGCAGTCAGAACCGCCGACAAGCTCCGGTCGTTTAACTGGGAGATTCGAGACCATGCACCGTATAGTCCGGACCTCACCTCCAGTGATTTACACGTTTTCGGTCCGCTGTACAAATTGCTGGCAGAACAGCGATGCACGTGCAAAGGTGAAGCCAAGTAAGCTGGAAAAATTCTGCCTCAAGGGCATCCAAATTTAGTGCGGCGATGAGACAAATGTCTGAACCGGTGGGGCGACTATAAGGAAAAATAGTGTAAAGAAAGTACAATGGCACGTATATTTGTAATTACCTGTGCGTACCGTATTTTGGCTAAATATGGACAAAGACTTTCTGATTCACCCTCGTATTATTTCCTTTTGTAGTGTTCTTTCATGCGATGTGTCATGCAGCCGACAAGAGTGCGTAGGCCCCCGCCGTAAAGACACAGTAATACCCCGTTAATTCGAAGTAGTAAAAGCCGGAAAGAATTTCGAGATAAGCGGGGTTTCTAGTTCGCCGAATTCACGTAAATATAAGCATAACCACCGCGTCAAGCCAACATGACGCCTTCCCAATATGGCGCCGGTAACCGCCGACTTCCTCGAAAAGCTCATTGTACCAGGACCGGTTCGAAGTTCGAAGTTTATTCAAAATATATGCATTTGTTATATACATTCGTTTTGCATTGTGATTGAACAATCAGAGGTCCCAAAGTAAGAACTGTCAGGGGGACCTCCTAACAAAAATTAAACAGAGGATTAGTTCATTGGTCAGCAAACAGTGGCGAAATTGCAGCAAAATATAGAAAAACGCGTGCGAAAAAAAAGAAAGTAGAAAAAAAAGTAGGGCAATATAATAACGACAATTTGCTTCAAACAAAGAAATCAAAAGAAAACAATAAAGTCACAAATCGTTTAACAATTCCATTTTAAGACGTTTACAAAATGAGTGCATTGTGCATGATTTCAAGTCAAAAGGTAGCTTGTTCCACAGAGTTACACATGAAAATCTTGTCGTCATTCGACCATAGTTTGTACGTATTTTGGGTAAAAGTAGATTATGGTTAGTTGAAAACCTTGTGTTGTTAGTATTTACAAGAGTGACATCAGAAAAGCTAGAAATGTATAATTCGTGATTTAAAACACGAAACATGATTATAAGAATTTTGTGGCTAACAAGCTTATGCAGAGGCAAAATATTCAGACTGTGAAAAATGGGGCCTGATGGTGATAAAAATGGGTTGAAAGTGATAAGTCTTAAAGCTTGCTTTTGTAAGCGTTCAAGATGACCTATATGCGACCAATACCTATTTCCCCATGATGATAGGCAGTACGACAGATGGCTATGAATAAATGCGTAATATAAGGAAAGAAGGATTTCGATTGAAAAGTAAGGCCGTGTTTTGATAATCACATGAATACCGAAAGACACTTTCTGAGTTAGGGACTGAGCATGCTCACTGAATTTCAAATGTTTATCTAATATTACACCAAGAAATTTTGTGGAAGTGGATGTATGAATGAAGTGTCCATCAAGTGTTACCGCTAATGAACAGATGTTCGGCAATAACTGTGGGGAATGAAACACCATAAAATTAGTCTTCGATGGATTGATACGTAATGCGTTCGATTCACACCATGAAAGAACGTTATCTAAGTCGATGTTTAGTGAATGTTGTAGTATGAGTGGGTCCTTATGTGCGGTAAAAATTGTAGTGTCATCAGCATAGAGAAGAGCATTAGTGTGTTTCAAACGAAGTGGTAAATCATTTATAAATAACAAAAACAGGAGGGGTCCCAGGATCGATCCTTGGGGAACGCCAACGTTAGTGATTTTTGGAGATGAGAATGAATCATTTATTTAAACAACTTGCGTCCGGTTAGTAAGATAGCTTTTAATCAGCTGTAAGGGGGGTCCAGATATGCCGTAACAGTCAAGTTTATGAAAGAGAATGTTGTGAATAACTGTATCAAAGGCCTTAGTAAAATCAATGAACACAGCTCCAAACAGTAGGCCTTCATCAATTGCCAATTTAACTCTGTCAGTGAAAGTAATTAGTGCAACCTCTGTTGAAAAACCTGGACGGAAGCCAAATTGGTCATCAGATAATAAGCCAAATTTGGATAAATATTTCATTAAGCGGATGTAGATTAGTTTTTCAATTAATTTACTAAAGAAAGGTAAAATGCAAATTGGGCGATAGTAGTTAGAGCATTCGCGATCACCTTTCTTAAAAATCGGGATAATTTTACGTGCTTTCAGGCTATGAGGAAACACAGCAGCTGAAAAAAGATTATTGATTAAATAGGCTAAGATTGGTGAAAGCTCTATTGATACAAGTTTAATTTTGGAAGCGCAAATTTGATCGAGACCTGGGCCAGTATTCTTTGATGATAAGATAATATCGTTAACTTCATCTGGTACCGTGGGGTACAAAAAGAAAGATTGAGGAGTACGTGGAAGACTTGGCAGTGTGAGTTCCGATTGAGTGGTTTTATTAGTATCTACAGGGGCACTGAAATGTGAACTGAAAACTTCAGCGATGGAACCAGAATCCGTGTATCTGTTTTCGTTAAAAGTTATGGCAGCTGGGTGTGTTTTAGGCTCATTGTTGTTAAGAAATTCTTTAATTACTTGCCACTTCTGCCTGGTGTTGCCACAATTATTTCTAATCTTATTTTGATAGTATTCCCGTTTAGCGTGCCTCAGAGCAGCTCCCAGAATGTTGGAATATATTTTTAGCCGACACTTTAGGGAATGATTAAATGGTTCTGCCTTGACCTTCCTGCGAAGATTATCTTTTTTCATTATAGAATTCATTAGTGCCTTAGTGATCCAAGGATTCCTAGGCGTGCGAAACCATTGCTTAACCGTGATTTCAGAAGAAGACTGACTGATACATTCTCTTATCTTAGTTGAAAAAGATTCGAATGCAGTTTCGGGGTTATTTTCGTGATATAGTTCGCTCCAATTAGTGTTTCGAATGGTGTCCAAAAATTTTTTTGAATCAAAAGTAGTGCGCACGTTATTTCTAATACGGTGGGACGCTTTAGAGCCGAAACACAAAAATATGTCTGGGCGAGAGAGAAGGAAGTCGTATTCGACACCTTCTATCACCAAGGCAAGAACCTCCGCGTACTGCGACTGATATTTTAGCTTTAAGCTTATCCATTCGCAGTGTTCCTTTTCACGACCATCATACCCTCGTACAAGGACTGATCTGCCAGTGAATATGTCTTCTGCATTTGCTCTGCTTCTCTTGAGTATCGATATTGAAGCTCCACTGTCGACAAGAGCTTGCAGGTTCTGTCCGTTCACTTCAAGGTGTATGTGAAGTAAACTTGAAGAAATTAGTAGGATGGTCTCGTTTAGTTTCGGTTGAACACACTGAGGCTTTTGTGGCATTTGTTTCTCTTTCAACAGTGCTGGTGACTGCAAGGCGTCATCGGGTCGTGAGTCGGTGGCTCTAAGTCTAATATTTGCGCTGTCTTTAAGTTGCGGCGACCTTGTATCCGAGTTGCTCGACTGAGTATCTGACTGGTGGGGAACATCTGGCCGCGTCTTCCAGCTCCTCTCTGACCAGTAGTGAGGGAATACTTGTAGCAGCTCTAGTAGAGCTTCGAGAGTGTCCGGCCCTTTTATTTGTGCATGCCGTTGCAAATCTCTCGGGAGACCATGAATTACAAGTGCTAAGACTGATCTTAATGGCAACTCTGGTTCAGCAAGTCGAAGCAGTCGCTGCTTCTCAAAGAAGTAGTCAAGCGGTGAACCAGACCTAAAACGGTAAAACAGCGCCTGTTCCCATCGCTGTACGCTATTTGTTTTGAATGTAGACAGGAAGTTCTCTTTCCACATGCACCAAGGTTCGCTAACATGTTCTAAGAACCGCAACTCGTGCCACTTTTTTGCTACACCACTGAGAAATTGTCGCATGGTTAAGACCCGGTCTTGGTCAGACATCCATCCGTTGTATTTCGCTGCGGCCTCATAAAAAGTGATCCACCCTTCTGGGTTATCCGAAGACCCGTCAAAAGTTTCAGGCCGTAAAATTTCAATTGGGTGGTTTCTTTTGTGGCGTAAAGCAGACAGGAGAGTTTCCGTCATGGCATTCTGTTGCAAAAATTGCTGCTGTTGAGTCGTTATGGCCCGAAGAATTGTTCACATCTTGTCACATGATGCTCCACAACCTAATGGTCGTCCTAGTACTAGCTGGTTAAACAGGGTCACTGGGATATTCACCTTCGCCGAACCTCGTTTAACAAGCTCTTCGGGCGACATGGAAGCTCGACCCAGAACAACATCCAGGAGCTCACCCGTTGTTGCGTCCAAAGGGAGGTTGACCGGGGAATCATCCTGCACTTGGTAGCCTTTGAATACCACTCGGTCGTTGTACTGCTCCACGAAAAAAGTCGCCCACATCTTCGTTCATCCTGTCGGCTGCGCCAAAATATGTAATAAGCCCGCACAGATCAAACAGGCGTCATGTCGCCATTACTAACTTCTTTATTCTCCTCTTCCATCCCCCCGCTCCCTCCGATGTTCTCAGACTTCTTCTCATTCGGTACGCTTCAACATATATTGAATAGAACATAGAGGGTGGAATGACTTTGTGAAGGGAATTCATTTTCACAATGAAGAGGGTGCAAATAAGCACGCTCCCTTGTGGCACACCAGTCTCTTGAGTGAAACTTCTGGACAGGGCATTGCCCACTTTTGCGCGGAACGTGCGGTTAGACAAGTAGTTTTCTATCATGTTTATCATGTTGCCGTGTACACCCATTGCAGATAGGTCTCGGAGGATTCCGAATCGCCATGTTGTGTCATAGGCTTTCTCCAAGTCGAGAAATACAGAGAGAAAGAAGTGTTTGTGTATATAAGCGTCTCTGATGTTTGCCTCAATGCGAATGAGGTGGTCTATGGTTGATCAACCTTCCCTGAAACCACATTGCATCGGGTCAAGTAGAAGGTTGCTTTCCAGGAAATATATAAGACGCCGGTTCACCATTTTTTCATATAACTTGCACACACAGCTTGTCAGTGCTATTGGCCTATAGCTGCTGGCTAATGCGGGGTCCTTGCCTTGTTTATAAATTGGGATGATAATGGCTTCTTTCCATGAGGATGGAATATGTCCAGATATCCACATGGTATCATTTCATATATTATGCGGTCACCACCTGGTGCGGAGTTGGTGCAAGAACTGAGAGAGGCCTTGAGTTCAGCGAGACTAAACGGACTGTTGTAAGGTTCATCTGTTGTGCTTTTTCGTTCGAGGCGTTCCCGCTCTGCGCGTTCTTTGAATTGTAGCGATTTGGGCCTGTTGGTTGTACATCGGAAATAGTTTGAAGCACATATACACAGACACAAAAGAGCACACGATACACAGACGAGCGCTCGTCTGTGTCTCGTGTGCTCTTTTGTGTCTGTGTATTTGCGCTTCAAACTATTTCCGGCGTTACTTGAACTTTAGAAAAGTTGGCCCACAGTGTGATGTACTAGAAATACTTTGAAAATGTTCGCCCAGGAAATCGGCTTGATCTTTCATGCTGTCGCCTTGAGTGTTTACTAAGGGAAGTCGTTGTGTTTGTCGGCCATTTAATTTGTTCACCCTGTTCCAAACCTTATTCTCAACCTTGTAAGAGTTGATGCTACATATGTATTTTTCCCAACTGTCTCGCTTAGCAGGTCGACGTGTTCTCCTGCCCTGTGATTTTGCCTGCTTGAAATTAACGAGATTCTCCGCAGTTGGAGAGTCACGAAGCAGGTGCCAAGCCTTATTTTGTTTTTTTCTTGCCTCTCTACATTTGTCGTTCCACCAAAGTATACGACGCTTATTAGCAAGTCCGTTAGTTTGTTTTATGCATTTTCAGCGGCGTCAATTATAAAACCTGTCAAATATGCCACAGCATCGTCTATACTAAAAGAAACTAAATCATCCCACTGCAAGTACGTAATCTTTTTAAACAGTTCCCAGTTACACGAGTCGGTTTTCCATCGAGGAACCTGTGGACTGCAGCTAGCTTGTTTTGTTATATTTAAAACAATAGGCAAGTGGTCACTTCCGTAAGGGCTTTTTCTGACCTTCCAGTCAAGGTATGGCATCAGAGTTGGAGAGGCTATGGTTAGGTCTATTGATGAGTATGACATGTGTGGCGCTATAGAAGGTGGGTTCTTTTTTAATTCAGCAGAACCGCACCAGAACATAAAAGGAAGTCTTCTACAGTACGCCCTCTTGCATCGCAGCGCGAGTCGCCCCACAGAATATTATGGGCGTTCAGGTCACCTGTTATTATGAATAGCTCAGGGAGCTGATTGACAAGCGTATGAAGTTCCGTAAGCGTCAAACGATGTTCGGGTGGTACGTACAGTGAACAGACTATCACCAACCTGTCAAACAGTATTGCCCTAACAGCAACTGCCTCTAGATTTGTTTGAAGGTGGAGGTGTTGGCAAGCAACTGACCTCTGAGCTATAATGGCCACGCCGCCAGACGCGGTGTGGCCATCATCGGGATCTTTGCGAAATAATGTAAGTGTGTTAGGAGATTTGTATTAGATGTTTTTAACTGTGTTTCCTGAACACAGAACAGCCTAGGATTAAATTCTTGTATTATTTCTTTGATGTCGTCTAAGTTGTTTAGAATGCCACGGGCATTCCAATGAATAATTTGTACCGCCATCTTGTTGAAAAGAGGAGTGTTCTGTGTTCAGTTGTGTAGTGTCTTAAGTAACAGGACCGTCGTTTGGCCCCGTTATGGGTTTTGTGTTGGTTTTAGCGCGCTCGAGAGAGCCACGCCGGTTTTTGGGCACAAATGGTGCCGGTGTTGTGTCTATTGCCTACTAGTTCGTATTTCAGACCTCGCCTGGTGGGGCGTGGTCCTGAGACCCGACGTCCCTGAGGTAGCCGGTCTCTCTGTCTGGGTGGGTGGAGCACACTTGACTGCAGCCACCGCAGGGGCGGAGGGCGCCACAGCCAACGGCTCGCTATGCGCCCGAGGGTCCAACCCCCATGTGCTCGGGTCCGTGGTTTCGCAACACACCAAACGCCTGCTGACGCAGACGCCCCTGCGGGGAAGTACAAAAGTAAAACATTTCGATACTGCCTTGTGTTCAGCATTTTCGAAGTCTAGGTTTCGAGATATTCGGAGTTCGGCGCAGTGGCGTTTCGAGAAAAGGGCAGAAACACCCATGGAGTTGACACCATGCCAGGAAAAAAATTCGACTTAACTGATTTTTTGAGATATGCGAGTTCGAGTTAACGAAGTATTCTGTAGTTGTCCCCGGGTGCACACAGCTCGCTTCCGAAAAAGATGGGCCGACTGCAGCGTAAGAAACGCCGACATGCGACATTGATGCATCAGTGTAAAATCCTTGGCACGAGTGGTTTGATTGAAGTTCTAGGAAGTGCATTTATGTGTATTATGTGTGGATGTGATTTTATGTGTATTTCCGGGGCGTTCTTTGTAACTTCTACAAAAAGATTTGTCGCAATCCATCAGCGGCCACAACCATGGTGGTACTGGCTAGGGTGGGGCCATTAGAGGGTTTTCAAAAAGTGGGACAGCCATTGCTTCGCTGAGGTTCCCATCACGCAGCGAGGAAGGTTCTGTCACCGTTGGGCGATTGCGGAAAAGTGTCACGCAAGTGATATTGTTTACGGTTTCCTTACAAAGGTGGTTAGCGTTAAACTCCGCTTTTAGGAAATACACGAAACTGGTCAATGACCTTTTTGCAGATGGAGTCGCCAAACATTGTATCTACATAGAGACTTTGTATCGGACTAGTTCTGAAAGATCCTTCGGCCAGGTGTATGCTTAAAGGATGAACAGGATGAAACATTTTTAGGGCACTCGGTGTAGCAGATTGATACACCACAGCCCCTTAGTGTAAAGCGATCGTACAAGACTATTGTAGAAATTCAATAAGCAACTGCCCCAATTGGGGTGGGAGACAATTTTCAGGATGTTCATTGTTTTCAGAAACGTGGCCTTGAGGTATCTGTTGCGGGTGATAAAGGTTAGTTATGAACCGAGTATGACGCCTAGAAATTTATGTTCTCTATTCGCAGGAATGTGCTGTCCTTGAAGTTTGATAGTGGGATCAGGCGCTGCCCTCTCTTTCTTGAAAAAAAAAACGACAAAGAAGATTTTAGGTGGATTGACCCTGAACCTATTTTCGTCTGTTCATTTTGATACTTTCTTCAGACCAAGCTGAACTTGCCTCTCGCAGACTGCAAAACTACTGGATTCGAAACCTACCTGTACGTCGTTTGCATAAAGAGAATAGAAAATGGCTGGAGGTATTGAATAACGGAGCGTCTTCATCTTCAGAAGAAAAATATAACAGCTGGGGACGCTTACCTGGTTTACCCCAGTTTCCTGCGTAAATTAAGGCCGAGCGTGTTGCCTATTTTTACGCGGAAAGTAAGTTTCGAGAGGTAACTCTCAATAACGTTCAGCATGTTCCCCCTGATCCCCATTCGTGACATCTGTCGGAGAGTCCCATATTGTCACGTGGTATCGTAGGCTTTTTTGATGTCATGAACAATAGACAAAAAGGACAAAAGCATGAAGAAAAGCATTAGGAATATTGGCCTCAACTGACACGAAGTGGTCAGTTTTTGACACACTGTCTCTAAAGCCGCACAGATACGGATCAAGCATTTTGTTTAATTCAAGGTAATGTAGAAGGCGACCATTTATCATTTTTTTTTCAAACAGCTTGCAAAGGCAACTTGTAACGCTATCGAGTGATAGCTTGTTACTGATCGAGATATCTACCCTGCTTCAACACAGGGATGGCAATGGCTTCTTTCCATCAAGACAATGTTCAGCTGACCAGGGGCTATTAAAGAGTGCGACTAGTGTAATTTGTGTGTCGCTGTGAAGGTCTTTAATCACTTCGTCCATAACTCTGTCGGGACCTGGAGCAGAGTTCTGGCATGCGTTTAGGAAAGCTTCCAGCTCAGAAATGCAGAAAGACAGGTTAAAAGGTTCTCGTTAGCTACGTTTACGGTTGAGTGGCTTGCGTTCCTTCATTTTTTTTGTATCTCAGAAAAGCCAAGGAATAGTGCACCGAGCAAGAAGCGCAGCCAGAGTGCTCGCCAAGAGCGTCAGCCTGGTCCTTCAAGCTGTTTCCTTGTTCATTTACTGAGGGCAACGTATGTATTTGCTGCCCCTTCAGCCTTCTCAGTCCGTCCGAAACTTTAGCCTCCTGTGTGTATGACCTAATACCGGAGAGAATCCTCTCCCAGCTTGCCCTCCTTGCTTGCTTTGGCATACTCCTCTCCTGTTATTTAATGTGCTTGAATACAATAAGGTTCTCCGCATTAGGATATCGACGGAAAGTGCCTCTATGCTCTATTTTGTTTCTCACGCGCCAGCAGTAAAGTATCCTACTGCGTCGTCTATGCTAAATTCGCTAGAAAATGTTCTGATACATAAAATGCTTCATTAAAATGCTCTCAGTCAGCAGATGCTAAGTTCCATCGAGAAATATGGGGAGGGTTGTCATGCGGCGTTATTAAGCTTTGGGTTAGAGGCAAAGCCAATTGCTAGATCTATCAATGATTACGAGTTCTGTTGGAAGTTGTAATTGCTGGACTTTTTCTTAATAAACAGGCATGAACCAGAGGTCAAACAAAAATTTTCACCGATTCGTCCGCATGTGTCACAACGGGAGTCTCCCCATATCGTGGTGTGAGCGTTAAAATTTCTCATGAGAATGTAAGGTTTCGGGAAGCTGATCAATGGGGTTAAAAAAGTCTGTTTTTTTGAGATGATGGTTCGGGGCTATATAAATGGAACATACAGTTTCCAGTTTATTCAAGAAATAGCGCGAACTGGCACTGCCTCCAGGGCCGCCTGAAGGGCCACATGTCGACAAGCCACCGACTTCTCTAACTATTGTTACACCACGGAACGACGCGACAGCATCCTCTCGGTCTTTACGATAGACGGTATACGGACGAAGAAGGTTTGTGTGTGGGGGTTTCAGATGTGTCTCTTGAACACATAGCAACTTTGGATTACGTTTGAATATCTTATTGAATATCATGGATGTAGTGCATAAGACCTCTCACGTTCCAGTATATTATTTGTGTATACACATTGTTTTGTTTGCGTTTTTGTGATGTGTGCCAATAGCAGTCAAGTTGGCTTACGGTGGCTTGCGGATTGGACAGCTATAAACTAAGTAAGGATAGTAGTTTTATCAGCCCTAGAAGCTTGTAAACTTTCACGTACTAACTGAAATAACAAACATGGTGGCACGCGCCCACAAGCAAACAGCAACACCCCTCACTCGATGACAGCGGAAGCTCGCCGTCAAAACGCTGGAGTGAGGCAGTCCGGCAGCAGGAGCGAGCTCTTAATATAGCAAAATGAATACATTCAGTTAGTGCGTAAAATGCCTCATTCTACTACGGCGGACTTGAGCATAAAGTGCCACTGTAACTCCGGCAGTGAACGCTATGCACGAAGGCGAGTTTTCTGCTAGAAACGTGGCTTCTTGCACGGGCCGATCCAGGAGCTAGGTATCGTGCAGCCGCGTTCCAAAGAAAGCAGTTACAATGACACTCTCTCGTTCACGTCAGCCGTAGTAGATGAGGCATTTTGCGCGCTCACTGAAGAGCATATTCATGTTTCCTGCTGTTATCGTCCAGCAGATCCCCTAACTAAGAAAAGAGCAGAACAATGACTTGAAAACGGGTGTCCTATATGCTTCCCTGTCCATTTTTGATATTTTCTAAATCTTTATCATCCTTGCAGATATGTTTGTCATGCCAAAAATGTGGTTGCCTTGGCTTTCTTAGGTACCTAAATACTTTTTGAGTTGATATTTCGCTCAGGTCCGTTCAGGATTAGTAGCGATAAATTTATCAAGAAAACAAGTTTGCGTACCCGCTCACAAAGAAGTCGATTAGCCCAGAAGCCGGAGAGATAAAACAGAATATGCGTAATAGTTCAACTGAGAAAACGCAAGAAAAAAAGATCGCGAGTCTTTCGCTGTCGAGAAAATGGCGGTAAGCGAAGCTTGGCCGTGTGTGTACCTGAGCTACTACCTTTTTCATCCCTTTTATTCAACTTTTCCTTCCCTTTCGTGCAACTTATCCTTGCAAGAGAATCTAGTTTAGGAGCAGATAATTTCAAAATCAAACAGGGCAATGTGCTACAAGGTCAAACGATTTCTAAAAGCCTAGAAAAGCACAATCAGTTTGTCGATTTTCTTCTATGTTACTATGCGAATCAGTTATTTCGAATAATTGCGTCTCACAAGAGAAATTTCTCCGAAATCTGTGCTGATTAGTAAAGAAACTTTGGTGGCTTCCAATTAACAGTTGATTTAATCAAAGGTGGAGGAGATATGCTTGAAAAGTTTGTGGCCATTTATACGCAAGGCCACACGACTTCAAATGTACCAGAAAGCTGGAAGAACGCCGTCATTATACTCATCCATAAGAAGGGAGACGTGAAAGAATTGAAGAATTATAGACCTATTAGCTTGCTTTCAGTATTGTATGAAATATTCGCGAAGATAATTTCCAATAGAATCAGGGCAACAATTGACTTCAGCCAAGCAAGACAACAGCCTGGCTTCAGAAAGCGATATTCTACGATGGATCATATCCATGTCATTAATCAGGTAATCGAGAAATCTGCGGAGTACAATCAACCTCTCCATATGGCTTTCATAGATTATGAAAAGGCATTTGATTCAGTAGAGATACCAGCAGTCATAGAGGCATTGCGTAATCAAGGAGGACAGGAGGCATACGTGAATATCTTCGCAAATACCTACAAAGATTCCACAGCTACCTTGGTTCTCCACAAGAAAAGTAGAAAGTTACCTATCAAGAAAGGGGTCAGGCAAGGAGACACAATCTCTCCAATGCTATTCACTGCATGCTTAGAAGAAGTATTCAAGCTCTTAGACTGGGAAGGCTTAGGAGTGAGAATCGACGGCGAATATCTCAGCAACCTTCGGTTTGCAGATGACATTGTCCTATTCGTCTCCATTGTCCAAACAATGAAGACGGATTACAGGAAATGATTGAACACCTTAATCGAGAAGTGTAAGAATTGGATTGAAGATGAATATGCAGAAGACAAAGATAATGTTCAATAGCCTGGCAAGAGAACAAGAATTCAGGATCGCCAGGCAGCCTCGGGAGTCTGTAAAGGGGTGCGTTTATCTAGGTCAAATATTCACAGAGGACCCTGATCATGAGAAAGAAATTTACAGAGAATAAAATTGGGTTGGAGTGCATACGGCAGGCGTTGCCAAATCCTGAGTGGGAGCTTACCACTGTCGTTGAAAACAAAAGTGTACAATCATTGCATTCTACCGGTGCTAACATATGGGGCGGAAACTTGGCGGTCAACAAAGAAGATCGAGAACAAGGACCGCACAAGGAGCGATGGAACGAAACAAGGCAGGCCTAACTTTAAAAGACAGGAAGAGAGCGGTGTGGATCAGAGAACAAACAGGGATAACTGATATTCTAGTTGACATTAAGCGTAAAAATGAAGCCGGGCAGGTCAGGCAATGCGTAGGATGGATAGCCGGTGGACCATTAGAGTTACAGGATGGATACCTAGAGAAGCGCCGTCGAGGACGGCAGAAAAACTTGGTGGGGTGATGAAGTTAGGAAATTTCCAGGCGCAAATTGGAATCATGGAATCAGCTAGCGCAAGACAGGGGTAATTGTAGATCACAGGGGCTACGTCCTGCAGTGAACATAAATATAGACCTGATGATGATGATGATGATGAACTGGCTGTAGACATTTGATGCAATGTATGTTCTAGCATTTTGTGGCATATATATGTTAATGATATTGGATGGTTGTTTTCGGGTGCGTATTTATTACCTGACTTAAATATGCGTATAACCTTTGCTATCTTTCAGATTAATGGCAGCAAGTCAGTCTCTAATGTTGCCTGAAGACGTGAGAAATAATTTTACTAGAAACTATGACGGTGTTTTTGAGAATTTTAGCATTAATATCGTCAACCCCACAGGGTGTGGTTAGCTTGAGTATATTTATCAGGCATGCGACCCCTTCAACTGTTATTTCTATCATCATCACTATCAGGCTATGTCTATATATGTTCACTGCAGGACGAAGGCTTCCCCCTGCGATCTGTAATTACCCCTGTCTTATGCTAGCTGATTCCAACTTGCACGATGTCTATAGGTGACCTGTATTGGTAGTTTAATTCCGACACATCCGGCAGATAAGGATGATCTTCTGTGGTGAACATAGAATGAAAGTAAGTATTGAAAGTAGAAGCTGAGTAACTGGGAGGTGAGTGTTATTGTTGTGCAAAGAAATGTTATTCTGGTCCTGATCTGGGCTTATAATGTGCCAGAACTTCCTGGAATTAGTTTTAGAAAAGAAGGCAAGTCATGAGTGAAGTATTTATCCTTAGCAGAAGACAGGGCAGAACAGTAAATTTTTAAGCTTTCCTTGTATGTGTCCCAAGCTGCTTGCGTGCGCAAGCGCTTAACGCTATCATAGTGGTGTTTCTTCCTGTTTCGCACTAAGCGTAGGGGTTTGGTGAACCATGGGTTAGATTTATCATTGGTTATCTAATGGGAGAGACGCACTGGTTAACCAAGGCAGACATCATATTCCTGATGAGTATTAAATTATCCTCCACTGAACGACTGTGAAATGAAAAGAAAAAAACAGCGCGTGGGGAAAAGACTATCTAATTGGGAATTCATAACACTGTAATTGACTTGTAATTGGCATTAAAATTTCCAAAAGTATCTCTAAAACACCCTAACCTTTTAATGGAATAGCATGTTATAAAGCAATCAATGTTGATTGGTAAATCGTAAGCAATATTCACAATCTGTATAAACCAATAGTTTACATTGGCTAGCGGAAAGATCCAACGACTTCTTTCATATTTTATATATACATTTCTATGTATGTGCCTATTTCTTGTCGTTACTACGGAATGCGTATGCTCTCTTGTGGCACCTTAAGTACAGTATCCTTAAATGTAGCTAGGTGTTTGTAGCACTTCACTGCCAACACACCTGTCATCATCATTGCCTGTACATGCATCGCCTCCTTCCTACTGACTTTTCTATGTGCACGGCTCGCACTATACATTCTACTGATTTCGTGTCTGCATTCTATCAACGCCTGTAAGCATTGTAGTTCATGAATGTAAGAATTTGATGAGTTGTCGCCTCTATATTAGATAAATATAGATATTGTCTTCTGGTGCATCTTGCAGAGGATGAAGGTAAACATGTATGCATTGCCGTTACTTGCTCAGGATTTATTTCCCACTGGCTGGCTGAAGCATCGCTTCGCATAGCTACAACAGGTGCGTTGGATCTCCACAGTGTTTTACATTCATATGGATTTATGTATCACTAACCTAAATGTTTATGCACGGCACATGGTTCACCTAAGGGGTGAAATGTCTCCTTATACAAAGGTGTGCTGCATAAGCCTTGCTTTTTTCACTTTTTAGACGGGAAAACAGTTGGTGGTCTCATTCTGTTGCTATTTTTCTTGAATGAACGTGCGAATCACATCTTTCCACCATTGTTAAGACTTCATTTGCTGCAATACTCAATGTAAGCTAAGTACGCTTGTAGTCAAACACAAAAAGACAGTCAAGATGGTACCTATTGAAAAAGGCATTCATTAGGTTCACTTAATAAGGCTGTACGACTTCCAAATCAGCAGAAGAGCCGTTGGTGGCCAACATGCAAGCTAACTATTTTTATTTATTTATTTATTTATGAATACTGCGGTCTAGTTAGACCATAGCAGAGTGGTACATTTTATAGGAAACATAGATTTGGGCAAAAAAGAACAGACAATAACAAGTCACTATTAAAAGGACATGGCACATTTAAAATAAACGCTCTTCAAAGGACACCGAAGATTTTGGGGTTACAGCTTCGTTGGAAAGATTATTCCGATCGTTTATTGTACGAGGAAAAAAAAGAATATTTGAAAGAATTGACTCTTTGTTTTAAAGGCATAATTGCTTGCGAATGTTGGTTTCGAGTTGCGTATCCTATTGCAAAACCCAGTATCCAGTGCCCAGTGCCATGCCTGATTATGGGCCCAGTGTAGCGCGCTGGATACTGCGACGCTGGCAAGGCGCGGCATACTGGGAGGCGCTGGGCGCGGGGTACTAGTGCCAAATGCAGCTCTAGAGCGAGAAATACGTGGTGCCTGGCTACCTTATATATTTTTTCGAATACAGAAAGAAACAGAGACCGTTGTAATGCAATAAAAAAAGAAAAAAGTAAACAAAAAAATCCGCGGGGATTCGAACCTCCGCCCTACAGATCCCAAACCCAGTATCCTACCAGTACGCCACGCCGATCCATGATTACCTGTTCATATTTTGCCATGTCAACGCACAGACTCAGTTGTAGCTTCGCACAGACGTCGCGCACAGACATGGTAGATGCGATATCGCCTTCAACTAAAACTTACGCCTCTATCAGAACGAAAAAGTTGTTGTCCGTATTGCATAGTATGCCTGGAAGTGCTGCAACACTGATTTGCTTTTGCGATTGGTACGAAAACGAAACGAAAACAACGAAAAAAGCCTTAAATGAACCGCCGACCCGGAATGTTGTACGGGCCGTTACTGCAGATTTTGACAGCCGGTTCTTATTCTTCGCGCAAAGGTAATGCAACATTTCCATAGCTCGACAATGATTTTCAATCGACACGTATGTTTAGGCACATATCTCCGTAAGAGAAGCGGTCGGTTAATGCGGCTGACAGCCTTCGGCGAAAGCACATATAGGTATGTTTATAACGTCATATCGGCGCTCATCGCTTGTTATGCTGACACTGTAGACACAAAAGAAAGATGTGTTTAAAAACACCGATGGGAAAACTGAACTACAGAGTGATTTATCTTCGTTAGACTTCGGACTCGGCGGGTACGGTAGGCCTAATAATCGGTGGAAGCGAACGATCTCGGCGCGGCTACCTGATGAATGGGAAAATGTTTGTATTTGAGCTTCACAACCTTTTAACTATTATTTTTAGTACACTAGGGAAAGTGGAAGCACACGAATCACCGCAGCTTTGTTGTCGGTGCGATAATATCAATCAGCGGCAGGCTTTCTGAGGTCCGTTCGAACGCGTCTGAACGGCTGCTCGGTTTTGTGTCGACTGTACAACACTGCGACAACTCGCAGTCATCGATTGCGTACAAACTACTAGAAAACGAGGCGTTATCTGCGTTTGCGTAATTTCGTTCACGAATACAGCTATCCGCACAGACAAAAGGGAAATGTACTAAGCTAAAGTGATCTGAAGTGTCGCATATGCATGGGCTAGCATATATCACGCACCTTTATTCCAAGCTGCAACACCGCCGACACAAAACAGACATTTATGATCCCAACTTATAGCGCTATATTTAGGACAGGAGTCTGTTTTTTGGACAGGAGATGCCCATAAAATTTTATCAAGCATTTAATATTCAACAGCGCCTATACTCCGGCAGTGCGGCACAAACGAAACCAGCGCAGTCTCCAGTATGAGCCAGCGAACTCCAGCGACCACCAGCGTGTGTACAGCGCACACCAGTGCGCCCCAGCGTCATAGCAGTGAAACCAGCGTCTCGTCCAGTGTGACCCAGCGCTTCTCCAGCGATCTCACCAGTGCCGCAGTGACTCCCAGTGACTCCCAGCGTGCGCCAGCGTCCCCAGTGCCACCCAGTGTCGAAAAACGCGCTGGTTTCACACTGGAAGGCACTGGAAGACGCTGGTTTTTGCAATAGGGATATACTGTAGATGGAGTCAGTATATGTGATGTGTTAATTGTGTAATAACCATTTACCAATTGATAAAGGAACTTGATTCTACAAGCCCTGTTCCTATCAGTAACTGGTGGAAAAATATCCTTTTTTATTAATTCACTAATAGAGCTGCGACCATATGAGTTGTAAATGAACCTTAGAGCCTTTTTCTGTATTCTTTATAATTTTTCAATGTTGGATTTAGTGAAAGGATCCCAAATTACTACGGCCTACTCTAACATAGGATGGATAATGGATTTGTAGGCAAGAATGCGCACTTGAAGGGTAACTAACTTGAGCGTATGCCTTAAAGAGAACAATTTTCTTAAGGCATTGGCTGCAACATAATCTATGTGATTATTCCAGGAAAGTTTGTTAGTAAGCAGCAATCCTAAGTATTTATATTGCTCAACCTCAGAAAGTACTTGATGAGAAGTAGAATAATTAAAGAGCAAGGGTCTCTTATTGTGAGTAATTCGCATGAAAACATTTTTTTTTCAAAATTGATGGGCATTTGCCACTGCTCACACCACAAAATAATCTTCGCAAAATCGTCATTTAACTCCACCTGATCACGCACAGAACTTACTAATTTATACAGAAGGCAATCATCAGCGTACAACCTAATATTCGTAGAAATGTCTTTAACAATGTCATTTAGGAATATAAGAAAAAGCAAAGGCCCGAGAAGGGACCCCTGGGGAACGCCAGAATCAATTGTCACCCCCTCGGAGGAAACCCTATTGAACGCCTCATATTGGCATCGATTTGAAAGATAAGCTCCGATCCAATTTAGCGTCTCGTTGTTTTTGATTATGTAGTTTAATTTGTACATTAAATTTTTGTGCCACACTTTATCAGAAGCTTTTTTAAAATCCATGAAGGTTACGTCCACCTGCTTCCCTTTATTTAAAGCCTCTGCAAAGTCATGTATAATGCTGACTAATTGGGTAGTTGTAGAATATCCCCGCCGAAAACCATGTTGAGCGTTTGTCAATATGTTATGCCATCAAAAAAATTGGCTATGTGTTTATGTACTATATGTTCTAGAATTTTGCAAGCTGTTGATGTTAAGGATATCGGACGGTAATTTGTAATATATTTTTTATCCAGATGTATGAATGGGCTTGATTCTGGCTGTTCTCCAGTCGTCCGGTATCACACCCTCCCTCAATGACCTCGTGAACAGTGCATAAAGAAACTCTGCACCATTCTGCGTACTGCTTCAAACAAGCGTGTTGTACTCCATCAGGTCCTGGGGACCTTTTAACATTCAAGTTTAACAATAAGTTGGTTATACCCTGTTCCGAAATTTGTATATCTGGCATTTGGGGTACTGATGCACTGAATTCTGGCAAACATCCGTTGTCTTTGGTGAAAACACTTTTGAAATATCCATTGAAAGCGGAAGCAATTACCTCTTCGTCGCTTTCACATGTTCCATCTATGATAAATGTCTCACTAGGATTTGAATGGTGTGTAATCGCTCTCCAAAAATTTCCGGGAGAAGTTCTGATATAACCGGGAACAGTCTCGCCAAAATATTTTTCTTTATCTTTTGCAGTTTGTATTTTTAACTGTTCTGATACCTCGTCTATGGTACTTTTAATTTCATGACAATTTGGTTTTAAGGACCTTCGCTTTTTTAATCTTTTAAGTTTGCGCTTCAAATGTATAGTGTTTCGAGTAACCCAACGATTTTTGTGCACATATTTCTTAGTTATATTTGGTATAAAGCGCTCTATACAGTCTTGTATAATTTGTTTAAAAAGAATCCAAAGATCGTTCACACTACAGGTATTATTTTGAAAACTGTTATATAGAAAGCTCAACTCATCAATGACAGACTCATTGTCTGCGCGAGCAAAGTTGGGAAACGTTTTACTTTCCTTATGGTGACGTAATAACGTGCCGTATGTTAATACGCAAGGTGGTCCGAGATGCCATTCATTACTTCAACCATAATATCATTTGTTATATTACCGCTTACAAAGAATAAATCCAGCACTGACTCAGAGTTATTGTGTTTTCTCGTAGGCTCACGGACAACTTGTAGGAGATCAAAATCATAGGCAATGTCAAGTGCTTCAGATTCATGAGATTTGGAGCATTAGGTCGTGAAGTTAACCCACGTCATGTTCGGCAAGGTAAAGTCACCAGCAAGGATAAGCCTATCATCACTTTTAACGTGACATTGCGTATAAGACTTTAATTGTACAAGACCATAAGCTGAAGAGCCAGGGGGTCGATAGAAGGCTCCAAGTACGTACCTTACTTTACTCACATACGCTTTGCAAAACAAGGCTTCTGCATCTGGTACATCGGGCATTCTATAAAGCTGAATAGAAGCTTTATATAATATGACAACTCCCCCACCTCTTCTGTTACGATCTTTGCGAAATATTTTGTAATCACTTGGAGTGATTTCATTGTCGAATATATCTCCACACAACCAAGTTTCCGTAAGCACTACAAGTTCGGGATCATGCAAAACCAAAAGGGTTTCAAGCTGCACTACTTTATTAACTATACTTCTACAATTTATATTTTAAATTCTTTCCGTTAACTTTTCCTGCTGTCGTCATTTCCCCTTTCTAGTGATTTTGTGGCGCTTGTTAGTGACTTTATCCCAAGCATACATCGTGTCACCTATGGCCAGTTTATCAAAAACTAGCTTTGCCTTAGCACCATTATTTCTTTCTTCAGACGAGCTGAGCCATAGCTTTTTCCTAATTTCTCTTACCCTCATTGAAAAATCATCAGTGACTGAAATCACGGAACCCTTCAATTTGAAGCATGATTTCAATATCAATACTTTTTCACGGTAATCCAGAAGTTTGATAATGATTGGCCGTCCTTGGCCATTCTTCTTTTTCCCTAGCCTATGGCATCTTTCAATGCCATTAGCTTTAACTGAAGTTTTTCTTTTGTCGAGTTGCAGTCACTCTTATGGTTTGTGAAAGAGCTAGCTTAGGTATAGTAGAGCTACTGTTAGAATTGTTTTGCCACGTAATACTGTGCTAGTAAAACATACAATGCTTGAAGTCGATTATTTCCCGCTGAAATTATTTACCTTTTTTACTTCAGTAGACTTGCCGCAAGCATTGGAAGCTGAATAGGTATTTGTTTTATTTGGTGGCTGTTTCCAGTATGGATCTCTTGCATAGTAGTTCTATACTCGTGAACTACACTACAAGATAATCTTTACAGTGCAGAAAATTGGTGAAGGAAAACCAGCGAAAGAAAGAGCAGACAGGTTAATTTTTGCGCATTGCTGATCTTGGTACTCTGACCTTCGTTTTTTTACATCAAGATTCTTGCCAGGAGAAACGACAAAATTCCGTGCCAACTGTCACGATCAGATCAAACTTAATAACTGGTGAAGCATGTGTAAGCCAAACCTATGTTTCCTTATATGACGCGGAAATAAGTTTGCCAAGTTTACTGTTGACGACTTCTCTTCGTTGGCCCTTGTTATCGCGTGTTGGCACCATACATATGTAGCAAACCTTACTTCTTAATTAACTATCGTATGTGTAAAGGCTATCTATGGTGTCTTTTGTTTAACAGTTTTTTTTCTTAGCTACGTATTTGCCCTACAAAGATACGTCGTATAGCTAACATCAACATACTGGAAAAATCAACATACATACATCAACATACATACCTTGCGACATAGCGTTGTTCTCTCGTGGCTGATACAACTGGCAATAGAGTGAAAGTGTTCGTATTCCTTACAGGTAATCAACACACCAAGAAATATTATTTTTAAAGGCTAGTTGACTAAATTTGGATGATAACAAAAAGGAAAAAGGTGAAAGGTTCACCCGAAAGGCAGAGCATTATTGCAATAGTAAATTAGTAGACAGATATACGAAGTAAGGATAGTAGATTTATCGGCCGTACGAACTTGTAAACAGTCGCTTAATAAGTAAATTAACAAGCATGGCCTCATGCGCGCACAAGCAACCATGAATACATCACTCGATTACCGTAGAAACTCGCTGTCGAAACGCCGGAGTGAGGAAGCGCGGCAGCGGCAGCGAACTTTGTCCCCATCGGAGATCAATTTCGAGATAGGGCCCACGTTTCCGCGCCATACGCAGCAGCCGCCGGAGTAGAAAATCCCCTCCCTCACCTCCCCCGGTGCCTTGTGCTCGACGCAAACGGTGAGCTTCCTCCCCGCCTTCCTAACTTGCGCACGTGAGGTTGAGCCGACAATCCTCGAACACTTTCACTCGCATTTACAACACACAGCGCGCGGCCACTATGCTATTGCCCTTGGACTTTATAACGGAACGTAACGGCGACGCCAGCGGTGTCGATGGCGGCCGAAATGCGTCTGTAGTGTCCATGTAATTGATATCGCAATAAACCTGCGGTGAGATGTCTACTGGCTCAAATGGATTATATTTATTGAACAGTATAAGCATCTCAAGCTCAGCATTTTCGATGACGGTAATTATTAACCATGTTTAAACAGTTCATTCAGAGGATATGTCCTGGCTTTCATTTTTCCAGAGACCTTAAACTTCGGAAAAACGAGATAGTAGACATTAAACAAAGCGCTTTGTTGTTCACTCGTGTAATGTAATCCACGTAATACACCGGGCGCTGTTTAGCGGGGAAGCGAAACATCATGATTCACCGAGCAAGTATTCAATAAATAATGTTTTCCTGAACAATCTGCTTGCTTTCATGACAGTGTTTCCAAATTCGCGCACTTGAAAAAAACGCCCTTCGTAGACACGCACTCTGCTGTAGCAGCAGTTATTAGTACGTTCAATTCATCTCTGACTTCTCGTCTTCACCATAATGTCAGCTATTTTCACTCAAAGGATGTAATCATTGTGCAGGGGATATCTATAGGGACCATATTTCGATAGGAATGCGGTTGGTTTACCGCATGCATTTTTGTGTTTTAAAGGTTGACGCCCATGCCGAACCTTAATTTTCATTGGTGATAGCGTCTAGCTCTCAGAAGCAAAAATTGTGGCATTTGAGAATGGGCAGACTAACATGATTGATGTGATGGCTGGTAAGCCTCTTGTGTTTTAATGCATTGTTCATACAATATTGAGTATGTGCAATCTGCTAAAAACACTTGCATCGCCCGAATGATGGGTATCATAAAGACCAAGCTTTCAACTTCAGCTGATAAAGTGCTGACTAAGAATGCGCAGCTGAACGACCGCAATTAAGGCGTATCAATAAGGTTAGTTGATCTTATGAAATTATTTCTTTCTTTTAGCACACAGTATTCTTCCCTTTGTAGTGACTGGGGGGCTGGAGTTGGAAAGATAGGGTCACAGTTGCCATTTTTGGTACTGGGACAGCATAAAGCAAAGTGTTGAAATGAAAGAAAATGACAATGTCCTCGCAACTGATTTTTTTTATTATTAGACAGAAATTTAACTAGAGCAAAGGCTGGAAGAGGCAATGCTGTCCAAAATAAGTGCAATGATCAAAGACTGAACATATGCTAAGAAGGCAATGGCATATTATCTCATCACAAAGGCCACATAGAAGGACTAATGGGAGCACGAATTGCTGCGGTATTTAAATGGCTTTGTTGACATTGATGCGTATGTGTTGATAAATCTGGAAGGCTCCTGTCGCTTTCCTTGTTAGTTCGTTGCCATACCATGTCCTGATGTGAGCTATGTACAAAACAGACAACTGATGATGCTGCGAATCCGACACCATTCTTGCCTCTGCAGAACTGATGTTTTATTATTGGACAGAAATTTAAGTAGAGCAAAGGCTGGAAAGGCAATGCTGTCCGACACTAAGTGCAATGATCAAAGAATGAACGTATGCTAAGGCAATGGCATATAATCTCATCACAAAATCCACATACATTGACTAATGCGAGCACGAATTGCCGCGGTATATAAATGGTTTTGTTGACATTGATGCGTAAGTCTTTTATATAATCTGGAAGGCTCCTGTCGCTTTCCTTGTTAGTTCGTTGCCATACCATGTCCTGATGTGAGCTAAGTACAAAACAGACAACTGATGATGCTGCGAATCCGACATCATTCTTGCCTCTGCAGAACTGATGTTTTATTATTCGACAGAAATTTAAGTAGAGCAAAGGCTGGAAGGCAATGCTGTCGACACTAAGTGCAATGATCAAAGAATGAACGTATGCTAAAGCAATGGCATATAATCTCATCACAAAATCCACATACATTGACTAATGCGAGCACGAATTGCCGCGGTATATAAATGGTTTTGTTGACATTGATGCGTAAGTCTTTTATTATAAACCTGGAAGGCTCCTGTCGCTTTCCTTGTTAGTTCGTTGCCATACCATGTCCTGATGTGAGCTAATTACAAAACAGACAACTGATAATGCTGCGAATCCGACACCATTCTTGCCTCTGCAGAACTGATGTTTTATTATTGGACGGAAATTTAAGTAGAGCAAAGGCTGGAAAAGTCAATATTGTCCTCACTAAGTGCAATGATCAAAGAATGAGCGTATGCTAAGGCAATGGCATATTATCTCATCAGAAAATCCACATATATTGACTAATGCGAGCAGGAATTTCTGCTGTATTTAAATGGTTTTGTTGACATTGATGCGTATGTCTTTTATTATAAATCTGGAAGGCTCCGTCGCTTTCCTTGTTAGTTCGTTGCCATACCTTGTCCTGATGTGAGCTAAGTAAAAAACAGACAACTGATGATGCTGCGAATCCGACACCATTCTTGCCTCTGCAGAACTGATGTTTTATTATTCGACAGAAATTTAAGTAGAGCAAAGGCTGGAAAAGGCAATGCTGTCGACACTAAGTGCAATGATCAAAGAATGAACGTATGCTAAGGCAATGGCATATTATCTCATCACAAAAGCCACATATATTGACTAATGCGAGCACGAATTGCCGCGGTATATAAATGGTTTTGTTGACATTGATGCGTAAGTCTTTTATTATAAATCTGGAAGGCTCCTGTCGCTTTCCTTGTTAGTTCGTTGCCATACCATGTCCTGATGTGAGCTAAGTACAAAACAGACAACTGATGATGCTGCGAATCCGACACCATTCTTGCCTCTGCAGAACTGATGTTTTATTATTGGACGGAAATTTAAGTAGAGCAAAGGCTGGAAAAGGCAATGTTGTCCACACTAAGTGCAATGATCAAAGAATGAACGTATGCTAAGGCAATGGCATATTATCTCATCAGAAAATCCACATATATTGACTAATGCGAGCAGGAATTTCTGCTGTATTTAAATGGTTTTGTTGACATTGATGCGTATGTCTTTTATTATAAATCTGGAAGGCTCCTGTCGCTTTCCTTGTTAGTTCGTTGCCATACCATGTCCTGATGTGAGCTAAGTACAAAACAGACAACTGATGATGCTGCGAATCCGACACCATTCTTGCCTCTGCAGAACTGATGTTTTATTATTGGACAGAAATTTAAGTAGAGCAAAGGCTGGAAAAGGCAATGCTGTCCACACTAAGTGCAATGATCAAAGAATGAACGTATGCTAAGGCAATGGCATATAATCTCATCACAAAATCCACATACATTGACTAATGCGAGCACGAATTGCCGCGGTATATAAATGGTTTTGTTGACATTGATGCGTAAGTCTTTTATTATAAACTGGAAGGCTCCTGTCGCTTTCCTTGTTAGTTCGTTGCCATACCATGTCCTGATGTGAGCTAAGTACAAAACAGACAACTGATGATGCTGCGAATCCGACACCATTCTTGCCTCTGCAGAACTGATGTTTTATTATTGGACAGAAATTTAAGTAGAGCAAAGGCTGGAAAAGGCAATGCTGTCCACACTAAGTGCAATGATCAAAGAATGAACGTATGCTAAGGCAATGGCATATAATCTCAACACAAAATCCACATACATTGACTAATGCGAGCACGAATTGCTGCGGTATATAAATGGTTTTGTTGACATTGATGCGTATGTCTTTTATTATAAATCTGGAAGGCTCCTGTCGCTTTCCTTGTTAGTTCGTTGCCATACCATGTCCTGATGTGAGCTAAGTACAAAACAGACAACTGATGATGCTGCGAATCCGACACCATTCTTGCCTCTGCAGAACTGATGTTTTATTATTGGACGGAAATTTAAGTAGAGCAAAGGCTGGAAAAGGCAATGTTGTCCACACTAAGTGCAATCATCAAAGAATGAACGTATGCTAAGGCAATGGCATATATCTCATCACAAAATCCACATATATTGACTAATGCGAGCACGAATTGCCTGCGGTATTAAATGGTTTTGTTGACATTGATGCGTATGTCTTTTATTATAAATCTGGAAGGCTCCTGTCGCTTTCCTTGTTAGTTCGTTGCCATACCATGTCCTGATGTGAGCTAAGTACAAAACAGACAACTGATGATGCTGCGAATCCGACACCATTCTTGCCTCTGCAGAACTGATGTTTTATTATTGGACAGAAATTTAAGTAGAGCAAAGGCTGGAAGGCAATGCTGTCCACACTAAGTGCAATGATCAAAGAATGAACGTATGCTAAGGCAATGGCATATCATCTCATCACAAAATCCACATATATTGACTAATGCGAGCAGGAATTGCTGCGGTATTTAAATGGTTTTGTTGACATTGATGCGTATGTCTTTTATTATAAATCTGGAAGGCTCCTGTCGCTTTCCTTGTTAGTTCGTTGCCATACCATGTCCTGATGTGAGCTAAGTACAAAACAGACAACTGATGATGCTGCGAATCCGACACCATTCTTGCCTCTGCAGAACTGATGTTTTATTATTGGACAGAAATTTAAGTAGAGCAAAGGCTGGAAAAGGCAATGCTGTCCGACACTAAGTGCAATGATCAAAGAATGAACGTATGCTAAAGCAATGGCATATAATCTCATCACAAAATCCACATATATTGACTAATGCGAGCACGAATTGCCGCGGTATATAAATGGTTTTGTTGACATTGATGCGTAAGTCTTTTATTATAAATCTGGAAGGCTCCTGTCGCTTTCCTTGTTAGTTCGTTGCCATACCATGTCCTGATGTGAGCTAAGTACAAAACAGACAACTGATGATGCTGCGAATCCGACACCATTCTTGCCTCTGCAGAACTGATGTTTTATTATTGGACAGAAATTTAAGTAGAGCAAAGGCTGGAAAAGGCAATGTTGTCCACACTAAGTGCAATGATCAAAGAATGAACGTATGCTAAGGCAATGGCATATTATCTCATCACAAAATCCACATATATTGACTAATACGAGCAGGAATTGCTGCGGTATTTAAATGGTTTTGTTGACATTGATGCGTATGTCTTTTATTGTAAATCTGGAATGCTCCTGTCGCTTTCCGTGTTCGTTCGTTGCCATACCAAGTCCTGATGTGAGCTAAGTACAAAACAGACAACTGATGATGCTGCGAATCCGACACCATTCTTGCCTCTGCAGAACTGATGTTTTATTATTGGACAGAAATTTAAGTAGAGCAAAGGCTGGAAAAGGCAATGCTGTCCACACTAAGTGCAATGATCAAAGAATGAACGTATGCTAAGGCAATGGCATATTATCTCATCACAAAATCCACATATATTGACTAATGCGAGCACGAATTGCTGCGGTATTTAAATGGTTTTGTTGACATTGATGCGTAATGTCTTTTATTATAAATCTGGAAGGCTCCCGTCGCTTTCCTTGTTAGTTCGTTGCCATACCTTGTCCTGATGTGAGCTAAGTAAAAAACAGACAACTGATGATGCTGCGAATCCGACACCATTCTTGCCTCTGCAGAACTGATGTTTTATTATTGGACAGAAATTTAAGTAGAGCAAAGGATGGAAAAGGCAATGCTGTCCACACTAAGTGCAATGATCAAAGAATGAACGTATGCTAAGGCAATGGCATATTATCTCATCACAAAAGCCACATATATTGACTAATGCGAGCACGAATTGCCGCGGTATATAAATGGTTTTGTTGACATTGATGCGTAAGTCTTTTATTATAAATCTGGAAGGCTCCTGTCGCTTTCCTTGTTAGTTCGTTGCCATACCATGTCCTGATGTGAGCTAAGTACAAAACAGACAACTGATGATGCTGCGAATCCGACACCATTCTTGCCTCTGCAGAACTGATGTTTTATTATTGGACGGAAATTTAAGTAGAGCAAAGGCTGGAAAAGGCAATGCTGTCCACACTAAGTGCAATGATCAAAGAATGAACGTATGCTAAGGCAATGGCATATTATCTCATCACAAAATCCACATATATTGACTAATACGAGCAGGAATTGCTGCGGTATTTAAATGGTTTTGTTGACATTGATGCGTATGTCTTTTATTGTAAATCTGGAATGCTCCTGTCGCTTTCCTTGTTAGTTCGTTGCCATACCATGTCCTGATGTGAGCTAAGTACAAAACAGACAACTGATGATGCTGCGAATCCGACACCATTCTTGCCTCTGCAGAACTGATGTTTTATTATTGGACAGAAATTTAAGTAGAGCAAAGGCTGGAAAGGCAATGCTGTCCGACACTAAGTGCAATGATCAAAGAATGAACGTATGCTAAGGCAATGGCATATTATCTCATCACAAAATCCACATATATTGACTAATGCGAGCACGAATTGCCTGCGGTATATAAATGGTTTTGTTGACATTGATGCGTAGTCTTTTATTATAAATCTGGAAGGCTCCTGTCGCTTTCCTTGTTAGTTCGTTGCCATACCATGTCCTGATGTGAGCTAAGTACAAAACAGACAACTGATGATGCTGCGAATCCGACACCATTCTTGCCTCTGCAGAACTGATGTTTTATTATTGGACAGAAATTTAAGTAGAGCAAAGGCTGGAAAAGGCAATGCTGTCCACACTAAGTGCAATGATCAAAGAATGAACGTATGCTAAGGCAATGGCATATTATCTCATCACAAAATCCACATATATTGACTAATGCGAGCAGGAATTGCTGCGGTATTTAAATGGTTTTGTTGACATTGATGCGTATGTCTTTTATTATAAATCTGGAAGGCTCCTGTCGCTTTCCTTGTTAGTTCGTTGCCATACCATGTCCTGATGTGAGCTAAGTACAAAACAGACAACTGATGATGCTGCGAATCCGACACCATTCTTGCCTCTGCAGAACTGATGTTTTATTATTGGACAGAAATTTAAGTAGAGCAAAGGCTGGAAAAGGCAATGCTGTCCACACTAAGTGCAATGATCAAAGAATGAACGTATGCTAAGGCAATGGCATATCATCTCATCACAAAATCCACATATATTGACTAATACGAGCAGGAATTGCTGCGGTATTTAAATGGTTTTGTTGACATTGATGCGTATGTCTTTTATTATAAATCTGGAAGGCTCCTGTCGCTTTCCTTGTTAGTTCGTTGCCATACCATGTCCTGATGTGAGCTAAGTACAAAACAGACAACTGATGATGCTGCGAATCCGACACCATTCTTGCCTCTGCAGAACTGATGTTTTATTATTGGACAGAAATTTAAGTAGAGCAAAGGCTGGAAAAGGCAATGCTGTCCACACTAAGTGCAATGATCAAAGAATGAACGTATGCTAAGGCAATGGCATATTATCTCATCACAAAATCCACATATATTGACTAATGCGAGCACGAATTGCCGCGGTATATAAATGGTTTTGTTGACATTGATGCGTAAGTCTTTTATTATAAATCTGGAAGGCTCCTGTCGCTTTCCTTGTTAGTTCGTTGCCATACCATGTCATGATGTGAGCTAAGTACAAAACAGACAACTGATGATGCTGCGAATCCGACATCATTCTTGCCTCTGCAGAACTGATGTTTTATTATTCGACAGAAATTTAAGTAGAGCAAAGGCTGGAAAGGCAATGCTGTCGACACTAAGTGCAATGATCAAAGAATGAACGTATGCTAAGGCAATGGCATATAATCTCATCACAAAATCCACATACATTGACTAATGCGAGCACGAATTGCCGCGGTATATAAATGGTTTTGTTGACATTGATGCGTAAGTCTTTTATTATAAACCTGGAAGGCTCCTGTCGCTTTCCTTGTTAGTTCGTTGCCATACCATGTCCTGATGTGAGCTAATTACAAAACAGACAACTGATGATGCTGCGAATCCGACACCATTCTGCATCTGCAGAACTGATGTTTTATTATTGGACAGAAATTTAAGTAGAGCAAAGGCTGGAAAAGGCAATGCTGTCCACACTAAGTGCAATGATCAAAGAATGAACGTATGCTAAGGCAATGGCATATTATCTCATCACAAAAGCCACATATATTGAGTAATGCGAGCACGAATTGCTGCGGTATTTAAATGGTTTTGTTGACATTGATGCTCATGTATTTTTTATAAATCTGGAAATCTCCTGTCGCTTTCCTTGTTAGTTGGTTACCAGACCATGTCCTGATGAGAGCTAAGTACAAAACAGACAACTGATGATGCTGCGAATCCGACACCATTCTGCATCTGCAGAACTGATGTTTTATTATTGGACAGAAATTTAAGTAGAGCAAAGGCTGGAAAAGGCAATGCTGTCCACACTAAGTGCAATGATCAAAGAATGAACGTATGCTAAGGCAATGGCATATTATCTCATCACAAAAGCCACATATATTGAGTAGTGCGGGCACGAATTGCTGCGGTATTTAAATGGTTTTGTTGACATTGATGCTCATGTATTTTTTATAAATCTGGAAATCTGTCGCTTTCCTTGTTAGTTGGTTAGCAGACCATGTCCTGATGAGAGCTAAGTACAAAACAGACAACTGATGATGCTGCGAATCCGACACCATTCTGCAAATACAGAACTGATGTTTTATTATTGGACAGAAATTTAAGTAGAGCAAAGGCTGGAAAAGGCAATGCTGTCCACACTAAGTGCAATGATCAAAGAATGAACGTATGCTAAGGCAATGACATTATCTCATCACAAAAGCCACATATATTGAGTAATGCGAGCACGAATTGCTGCGGTATTTAAATGGTGTTGTTGACATTGATGCTCATGTATTTTTTATAAATCTGGAAATCTCTGTCGCTTTCCTTGTTAGTTGGTTACCAGACCATGTCCTGATGAGAGCTAAGTACAAAACAGACAACTGATGATGCTGCGAATCCGACACCATTCTTGCCTCTGCAGAACTGATGTTTTATTATTGGACAGAAATTTAAGTAGAGCAAAGGCTGGAAAAGGCAATGCTGTCCACACTAAGTGCAATGATCAAAGAATGAACGTATGCTAAGGCAATGGCATATTATCTCATCACAAAAGCCACATATATTGAGTAATGCGAGCACGAATTGCTGCGGTATTTAAATGGTTTTGTTGACATTGATGCTCATGTATTTTTTATAAATCTGGAAATCTGTCGCTTTCCTTGTTAGTTGGTTACCAGACCATGTCCTGATGAGAGCTAAGTACAAAACAGACAACTGATGATGCTGCGAATCCGACACCATTCTTGCCTCTGCAGAACTGATGTTTTATTATTGGACAGAAATTTAAGTAGAGCAAAGGCTGGAAAAGGCAATGCTGTCCACACTAAGTGCAATGATCAAAGAATGAACGTATGCTAAGGCAATGGCATATCTCATCACAAAAGCCACATATATTGACTAATGCGAGCACGAATTGCCGCGGTATATAAATGGTTTTGTTGACATTGATGCGTAAGTCTTTTTATAAATCTGGAAGGCTCCTGTCGCTTTCCTTGTTAGTTCGTTGCCATACCATGTCCTGATGTGAGCTAAGTACAAAACAGACAACTGATGATGCTGCGAATCCGACACCATTCTGCCTCTGCAGAACTGATGTTTTATTATTGGACAGAAATTTAAGTAGAGCAAAGGCTGGAAAGGCAATGCTGTCCGACACTAAGTGCAATGATCAAAGAATGAACGTATGCTAAGGCAATGGCATATTATCTCATCACAAAATCCACATATATTGACTAATGCGAGCACGAATTGCTGCGGTATTTAAATGGTTTTGTTGACATTGATGCGTCATGTATTTTATATAAATCTGGAAGGCTCCTGTCGCTTTCCTTGTTAGTTCGTTGCCATACCATGTCCTGATGTTTGCTAAGTACAAAACAGACAACTGATGATGCTGCGAATCCGACACCATTCTTGCCTCTGCAGAACTGTGTTTTATTATTGGACGGAAATTTAAGTAGAGCAAAGGCTGGAAAAGGCAATGCTGTCCACACTAAGTGCAATGATCAAAGAATGAACGTATGCTAAGGCAATGGCATATTATCTCATCACAAAAGCCACATATATTGAGTAGTGCGAGCACGAATTGCTGCGGTATTTAAATGGTTTTGTTGACATTGATGCTCATGTATTTTTTATAAATCTGGAAATCTGTCGCTTTCCTTGTTAGTTGGTTAGCAGACCATGTCCTGATGAGAGCTAAGTACAAAACAGACAACTGATGATGCTGCGAATCCGACACCATTCTGCATCTGCAGAACTGATGTTTTATTATTGGACAGAAATTTAAGTAGAGCAAAGGCTGGAAAAGGCAATGCTGTCCACACTAAGTGCAATGATCAAAGAATGAACGTATGCTAAGGCAATGACATATTATCTCATCACAAAAGCCACATTGTGATGATTATGTTGTGGGCCCAGGTCAGCCAGACGCACAAGAAAGCAACCAGAGACACAAAGAGACGTATTTATGACACGAACGGCACATGGGACGAATACGGGAACACGAACTATACAGATAACTGGGTTAACTGTCACTGGCGAGCACTCACAGTTCTAATCAGGAGTCCGGCCTTGTGGCGACGGCTCGGCGGACTTGGCTCTGACGGCGGTGGGTATACGGGTGGCGGTTGAAGCTCAGGATGGCTCCAGGACGTAGCCCGGTTCCGGAGCGTTAGCTCTGGGTCATAGCCCGAGCTCGGCACCGTAGCGGTGGGATGAGAGCCGGGGCGAAGCCCAGCACAGCAGTGGGTGAAAGCCGGGTCGACGCCCGGTTCGAAGAACAGGACCAGGGCTCTGGTGGTAGCCCGAGCCCGGCAGCACGGCAGCGGTCGTGCGAGCGGGGACGAGGCCCAGCTCCGCAGGACCCGCGTCGATGGTAGAAACCGCGGCGGCGCCCGGTTCGGAACAGGACCAGGGGGCTCTGGGTCGTGGCCCGAGCCCGGCAGCACGGCAGCGGTCGTGCGAGCGGGGACGAGGCCCAGCTCAACAGGACCCGCGACGATGGTAGAAGCCGGGGCGGCGCCCGGTTCGCAGTGCAGGACCGGGATGCCGGGACGTGGGCCGGCGTTCGGTCCGCTCCATCTCGCTGCACTGCCCGTTCTGTCAGCCTGGCTGCCCCGTCGTTCCAGATGGTCTCTCCCGGCACGCGCACCGACCACGTGCACGAGCGACGCTCACTCCCGCGCTTTTCGGCCCCGCACGCCGAGCACAAGCACGGAAAAGCCCGCGCATTTCAAATATCGGTTCCGCACACCGATCACGAACATTAATTTGTCGTCCTCCTACCACACTTCCCCCCTGTTCAAGAACGACGCGGTGGTGGGGTAGGACGCGTCGACTAAATATGAGTAACACACAACACAGAGTGCGGCGTTAATTCGTCCGTTCGTAAGCGAGTTCTTTCTTGTGGTCCGGTAATTTCACTTCACACCACATAGTGCACTGCACTCAACTGTTAGATGTTCGCTAGTTGATTGTCCCAAACACTCCATCTATACACTTGTTCACAACACACATTTGTAACGGACAATTCAATTGTCCGAGGCCATTCCTAAATAGTATTCCTTTTTATCCTATCCGTTGCATATGCACTATTTTTTTTTCGCCTTTTCCTAAACTCCCATGCTTGTCTACTTCTAGCCGGTTTCTTTCTCTTTCCTACGCCTACAGATTGCTCGTACGGCTTGGAATGGCTTGGGTAGAACTCTGGCTTCTTCAACTTTTTCCTGGACGCCTGCATCTTGTCTTGTACCTGCGTTTTATGACGCTGTTTTCCTTTCCATCGCCTTTGAATCTTCTTCCTGCCCTTACGCATTCTGTGCAAGTTCTTCCTGCCCTTACACGTTGCCTTACGTCTGGGCCGCTTCGGGTATCTGCCGGCTTTCTCGTTGCTCTGTTTCTCGGAATCCATCATGTCTGTTGCCTGGCGATCTCTGGTATCATTTGTGATTAGCGATTCACTATAGTTGCGAGGTGAATCTACTTTTTTCTCTGCTGCCCTCTCTTCGAAATCTTGCTTAGCTGCAGCAGGTTCCGCTAGTCGAACAGCCTCGACGCGTATCCTTTCTTCCTCAATTAGTTTGAGGTTGCTCACCGGTAGTCGCACGTTCAAACTGGTTGTCTGCTCTTGAAGCTTGAGCTTCAGCAGTAAAACGCGTTCCTCGACTTGCAACCGTCTTTCCTCGAGCTCCATGATCACGCGCTCATCTTCACGAACTTGCGCGCGGAAGCGTCTTTCTGTTGCGCGTTCCGCGTCAATCCACTCGCGAAGAGCGGCGCCAGCTAAGCCCATGTCTTTGCCGATCGCGTACAGTCTCTCAATATCCATGGTCTCCCCTCGTGCGTCTAGCTGTCGGCAAGATGTTAAAGCCGATCCTGGCAGGCTCGCCAAAATTGTGATGATTATGTTGTGGGCCCAGGTCAGCCAGACGCACAAGAAAGCAACCAGAGACACAAAGAGACGTATTTATGACACGAACGGCACATGGGACGAATACGGGAACACGAACTATACAGATAACTGGGTTAACTGTCACTGGCGAGCACTCACAGTTCTAATCAGGAGTCCGGCCTTGTGGCGACGGCTCGGCGGACTTGGCTCTGACGGCGGTGGGTATACGGGTGGCGGTTGAAGCTCAGGATGGCTCCAGGACGTAGCCCGGTTCCGGAGCGTTAGCTCTGGGTCATAGCCCGAGCTCGGCACCGTAGCGGTGGGATGAGAGCCGGGGCGAAGCCCAGCACAGCAGTGGGTGAAAGCCGGGTCGACGCCCGGTTCGAAGAACAGGACCAGGGCTCTGGGTGGTAGCCCGAGCCCGGCAGCACGGCAGCGGTCGTGCGAGCGGGGACGAGGCCCAGCTCCGCAGGACCCGCGTCGATGGTAGAAACCGCGGCGGCGCCCGGTTCGGAACAGGACCAGGGGGCTCTGGGTCGTGGCCCGAGCCCGGCAGCACGGCAGCGGTCGTGCGAGCGGGGACGAGGCCCAGCTCAACAGGACCCGCGACGATGGTAGAAGCCGGGGCGGCGCCCGGTTCGCAGTGCAGGACCGGGATGCCGGGACGTGGGCCGGCGTTCGGTCCGCTCCATCTCGCTGCACTGCCCGTTCTGTCAGCCTGGCTGCCCCGTCGTTCCAGATGGTCTCTCCCGGCACGCGCACCGACCACGTGCACGAGCGACGCTCACTCCCGCGCTTTTCGGCCCCGCACGCCGAGCACAAGCACGGAAAAGCCCGCGCATTTCAAATATCGGTTCCGCACACCGATCACGAACATTAATTTGTCGTCCTCCTACCACACACATATATTGAGTAATGCGAGCACGAATTGCTGCGGTATTTAAATGGTGTTGTTGACATTGATGCTCATGTATTTTTTATAAATCTGGAAATCTCCTGTCGCTTTCCTTGTTAGTTGGTTACCAGACCATGTCCTGATGAGAGCTAAGTACAAAACAGACAACTGATGATGCTACGAATCCGACACCATTCTGCATCTGCAGAACTGATGTTTTATTATTGGACAGAAATTTAAGTAGAGCAAAGGCTGGAAAAGGCAAGGCTGTCCACACTGAATGCAATGATCAAAGAATAAACGTATGCTAAGGCAATAACATATTATCTCATCACAAAAGCCACGTATATTGAGTAATGCGAGCACGAATTGCTGCGGTATTTAAATGGTTTTGTTGACATTGATGTTCATGTATTTTTTATAAATCTGGAAATCTGTCGCTTTCCTTGTTAGTTCGTTGCCATACCATGTCCTGATGTTTGCTAAGTACAAAACAGACAACTGATGATGCTGCGAATCCGACACCATTCTTGCCTCTGCAGAACTGTGTTTTATTATTGGACGGAAATTTAAGTAGAGCAAAGGCTGGAAAAGGCAATGCTGTCCACACTAAGTGCAATGATCAAAGAATGAACGTATGCTAAGGCAATGGCATATTATCTCATCACAAAAGCCACATATATTGAGTAGTGCGAGCACGAATTGCTGCGGTATTTAAATGGTTTTGTTGACATTGATGCTCATGTATTTTTTATAAATCTGGAAATCTGTCGCTTTCCTTGTTAGTTGGTTAGCAGACCATGTCCTGATGAGAGCTAAGTACAAAACAGACAACTGATGATGCTACGAATCCGACACCATTCTGCATCTGCAGAACTGATGTTTTATTATTGGACAGAAATTTAAGTAGAGCAAAGGCTGGAAAAGGCAAGGCTGTCCACACTGAATGCAATGATCAAAGAATAAACGTATGCTAAGGCAATAACATATTATCTCATCACAAAAGCCACGTATATTGAGTAATGCGAGCACGAATTGCTGCGGTATTTAAATGGTTTTGTTGACATTGATGCTCATGTATTTTTTATAAATCTGGAAATCTGTCGCTTTCCTTGTTAGTTCGTTGCCATACCATGTCCTGATGTTTGCTAAGTACAAAACAGACAACTGATGATGCTGCGAATCCGACACCATTCTTGCCTCTGCAGAACTGTGTTTTATTATTGGACGGAAATTTAAGTAGAGCAAAGGCTGGAAAAGGCAATGCTGTCCACACTAAGTGCAATGATCAAAGAATAAACGTATGCTAAGGCAATGACATATTATCTCATCACAAAAGCCACATATATTGAGTAGTGCGAGCACGAATTGCTGCGGTATTTAAATGGTTTTGTTGACATTGATGCTCATGTATTTTTTATAAATCTGGAAATCTGTCGCTTTCCTTGTTAGTTCGTTGCCATACCATGTCCTGATGTTTGCTAAGTACAAAACAGACAACTGATGATGCTGCGAATCCGACACCATTCTGCATCTGCAGAACTGATGTTTTATTATTGGACAGAAATTTAAGTAGAGCAAAGGCTGGAAAAGGCAATGCTGTCCACACTAAGTGCAATGATCAAAGAATGAACGTATGCTAAGGCAATGACATATTATCTTATCACAAAAGCCACGTATATTGAGTAATGCGAGCACGAATTGCTGCGGTATTTAAATGGTTTTGTTGACATTGATGCTCATGTATTTTTTATAAATCTGGAAATCTGTCGCTTTCCTTGTTAGTTGGTTAGCAGACCATGTCCTGATGAGAGCTAAGTACAAAACAGACAACTGATGATGCTGCGAATCCGACACCATTCTGCATCTGCAGAACTGATGTTTTATTATTGGACAGAAATTTAAGTAGAGCAAAGGCTGGAAAAGGCAATGCTGTCCACGCTAAGTGCAATGATCAAAGAATGAACGTATGCTAAGGCAATGACATATTATCTCATCACAAAAGTCACATATATTGAGTAATGCGAGCACGAATTGCTGCGGTATTTAAATGGTGTTGTTGACATTGATGCTCATGTATTTTTTATAAATCTGGAAATCTCCTGTCGCTTTCCTTGTTAGTTGGTTACCAGACCATGTCCTGATGAGAGCTAAGTACAAAACAGACAACTGATGATGCTGCGAATCCGACACCATTCTGCATCTGCAGAACTGATGGTGACTGCGTTCCCCAGTCCCGAGGGACCACCATCGTTTAAGATAAGAAGACACTTCTTAAGCAAGTACGCTCATCAGCATTTTCTTGCATGTCAACCTTCGGGCGTGTGCCATCAGAGAAGTGTGACTTGTAGAACTAAGACATGTCTGTCACCATTTAGTGCTCATCAAATTATCTTTAATCGGCTAAAGACAGCAGACAAAAGACAGGCGATCGAGGGAAGTTGTAAGTTAGCGCTACTTTGTTGTCTTACCGATCTTACTTTGCCTTGCTCTGTATATATTCCCACAATTACTCCTTTGGTTGGTGTATGGGCCAAGCGAATAAATACGAACACAAAGCAGAACTCGACAGGACAAGCGCTGCAGTTACAAGGTGGCCCCTGACAGTTATCAGATGCGCATGAGTCAACTCCCGCAACCTGACCCGGAATCAAAGTAAAAGCTATAGAAAGCACAAAAGGCAAACACGAAACCAGTCTGACATTACAGAGATGAAGGAAACGTGCGCAAGTAATCTCAAAACGCACACTGTGAAAAGGACTGAGGAGTCACTTTTGCATGAACGTTACTCCCATTTTGCAGATTTGGAACGCTTCCATACCAAGGCATTTTGAACATTTGTCCTTCGGCAATCTGTTGAAATTCGACGTAACACAATAGAGTAACTCAGCAGACGGCACTTTCAAAAATTATACTTCAATAGATCGACCCAATTCTAACACGTCTTCGTTAGCAACGTGGAGACAGCACTTCCTTCGAATGACATACGCATTTAGGACACTTAGTAATCACTTGGTGCTGCAATGTTTTGGTGCTCAGCAAAACACTCCAATAAAGCTGCAGCGACGTTTGGATATGTACCGCAAATGCGTGTTACTAAAAGAAGTACCATCTCGATGGTGCTGATTGAAACCTGTTTAAACTCGGCCAGTCTATTGAAATATAATTTTTGGAAAACGTTGCCCGCTGAATTACGCCGGTGTATCGCAGTCACCAGATTGCCAAAGGGGCAACGTCTAAAATTCATGGACATGCACAGATCCACCTTTTCTTCTTCCTCTACCGATAGCATTTAAAGATCTGAAATCTCTGCAGTGCAGCCGCACTCCTTGTAATGCGGAAGTAAGTTGCCACCAGTGACCGTGGGGAGCAGATTTCGATGTTTCCGCAGCCTGTCATTAACGCATTGAATGGGGTCTGACCAATATAAAGACTGCCGTGTTACAGTGGTATTCCGTACATGACCGACACAGCCCATTTCATGAACATGGTGGCCTGCTTATGTCCACATGTTCTGGTAGTGTCCTCTTCGCTGGGTCCTTCTGACTCCTTCAACCTTGCAATGCCAGAAGAGCTTCAGGGCATGCAGCATTCGTCTTACGACGTTCCTTTTGGCCACCTTTGTCAGGAATTGGGAAACGCCCCGTAAACTTAGTTTCTGACAAGGTCATCCAAAAATAGACAGGGTACCCTGTCTAGCTACTGCTGTAGATTTCAGGTGCCATGCTTATGAAAGCGAAACTTTGTATGCGAATCTTCGCGACTTTTTGACCATGGCTACTGGGTGCTGCTGGTCTCTTGCCGAATATATGCATTGTATAAAAATATGTATTTCAAAATATGCATTGTATAAAGTGCTCGATGCTTGGATCTAACCTTCATCTGTCAGCGTCCTAGCCAAATTCTCTAACCATTAGGCTACAATCTCACGTATGCTTCTAACCTGACAAGGCGAACTCGCGATTTTAGATTGTATCCGCGTTTGTTACAAAGCGTAGTACAGGTGCAGTTTCCTTACGCGGAAGACACAGGAGTGAAATGGGCAAATTTATAAATTTTGATTCCCCGCGTTACGAAAGCTTTCCTCTGCACAAATTCTACGATGTGCGCGTAATGTGCATAATCTGAGTAATTGCTTGCAAGTCAAGTATTAAGTCAATGTTGAGTTTTAGGTGGGGCGAACAATATTCAGTGAAGGCTTGCTTTGAGGTTATTTGGAATAGCATAATTAGAATACAGTGTTGCAGAGTCAAGACGTTCACACACAAAAATATTCGGAGCCCTTCTACTACAGTCAAGATGGAAGCCAGTGAAACTGTCACTATGGTGGGTTTGGTATAGTGAATATTGCTATCGTAGATTTATATATTATCATTATTGTCTATATCGAGCGCCTTCGGCATGTTCGTGAAAGAGCAAGGCGTCTTGTTTTCGCCCGGCGCGATGGCCAAGTTGTGCGATTGCTGCGCCAAGCCCGCCCCATCGTCATAAACTAGCGTATGAGCCACAGCTTTCATAGCCGTGGCACACTGAACAGAATCATCAGGGTCCTGACGTCAACATCCTGGAAGATGTGGCTAAACAAGCGTCTGTCCCATAGCGACTCCAATACGTAAACTGCTCATAACAGCGCTAGCGCGAGCTCTACGTCACGAGACAAAGGAGAACAACGATTGGTAGAATGTACCACCGCCGAGTATCGCGACACTTGTGAAAGAGTTATTGGCGGTCGCGAGGGGTATAACAATGGGCCATCCACCATCCGTTTTGACACCTGCGCTATGGCACCACTGGCGCGAAACCGCCACGTACAAGGAGCCATACCACCACGCATATGGAGCCAAAGGGGATGTTCATGATAATCTTTTTCTACACGCGGACACGATTCTGGGGAACCTATCCCTTCACAGCTTCGCTGTAATACGACCACAGACGATGAAGGGCTTCATCGTCCGCGTTTGTGTTTAATTTGCGTGTCTATTTTAACTGTGCAGCGCTGTATTTTATTTATTATAATAATAATAATAATACTAATAATAATAATGTTTATTTTGCATCATCACACTGATGAACGAAGCTGTAGGTAAAAGCTGCTCTTAGGGGCAGCTTGTCAATGGCCCACAGCTAACTTTGTACAGAAAATTCAGTAGCGGCAATTACAATAATATGCAACATACAGCAATTGCAATATAATGCAACATACAGCGAATCTGATTCAGAACAAGAATACAGCATTAAAACTATTCTATTCATGAGACTTCTTTGTTTTGAACAAGTTTTCTAGGGTGATGGCTTATGAGAGTTAGTGGTGCATGACCTTCTACGTACAGCTCACACAAGAATAATGTGCACAGAAAAAAAATCACCGATTGCTGCGTGAGTTGGTATCCCATAGTGACAAAGAATGGCGCGATACACAAAATACAAGAAAGTATCGCGCCGTGATTCTGTCTGGTCCCCCTTTATAGCGCGGTATTTTCATCATTTCATCACTCACACGGGCACAGATCTAAGTGCGTGCACCGTTGTCTTTTTCTGTGTCTCGCCCTAGTGCTCAGAAAAACCGACAACACACCACACTTCAATTTAGATTATGCTTGCCTTTAAGCGTGTTCCCATTCTCCCCAAAAATATTTTGAACTATTGGCCTAATTTGCTGTCGAGTGTGTTCTCTCTGCTCGATAAATCCACCACGGTCAAATTGCCTAGGCGAACATTTTACTCCCGGTGCCTGAGTGGCCTTGCATGCGGACATTGCAATAAGCATCGCAGATTTTGTTGCTTTAAGGCAAAAGATCTACTTACACGGCATCCTCCACTTCTTGCGCCAGTTCAAACAACTGTTTTGGCTTAGATGGATCAAATGGCGACGGTTGCATGCTGACGAAGCCATACAAGGGATCCGCTGCCTCATTTGACATTCGGTCCGGGCTGACTTGTTCATGAAACTCGTGAATAGACTGGAAAATGAAGCATGAAATAAAAGTGCTTAAGAAGGAATTTCTAAACATTGGCGCCGGCAGACACCTGCTGCACTCACCGTCACCGCATAACTGCAGTCTACGTTACCCAGCATCTGACCACAATGCCACGAGCCGTGTTGCTTAGCTTCAGTGGTTTTTGCAATATTCAGCGTATTTCACTAAGGCATAGCTAACTGCTTCAATGTAGATTGCGTAAATAGTTAACGTTAGTGCGTTGAGATTAAACACCACTAGTTGCTGACTAGTTGCTCCATAGCAGCCTAAGCAAGCTACGAGAACCCGGTTATATGGAAAATGGGTGCACAGTTGCGCCCAGTGAGTTTGAAGAAAACTATACTCGACGTGCTTTCCAGTGTTGTGTGAGCGGGTATACGCCGTAACGATATTATCAAGAATAAAAGCAGACGAACAGGGTTAAAAAGAAAAAATCTGGCGACATTATCAAAGTGGCACTTGGTGGACAGCTATCTGACTATTCTGATAATACGAAATTGTAAATCACGTCGCCTTTCATGGTACTCAGAGTTTGCATATTGCGCTATCTAAGGTGGACGCTGTTCATGCACGCGGCAAGCTTGATTTTTCGCACACCCTATGCTTGGGAAACGGGGCATAGAGCGCGGAGATACTGTCAGGTATAGTTGAGCTGGGGGGCGCTGGACATTAATTACATTGGGGGAACACAAAGGCGTTTTGCAGTTTAGGTCTAGGGGAAGTAAGCAAAACAGCTAGTTTTTTTTTCGTACGGTGTGCCGCATTCATGTCTTTCTGGTGTAAGTGCATCCTAAGAGGCGTTTTAAAGCTTTACTAACCTAGTCGAGCCGAGTTTCGCCGTCGCCAGCTGTTTGACCTTCCTTTGACTGCAGCTGCACTGTAACCTGGGCAACGCATCACGTGACTCGCCGCGACAAGTTTCTCCGCCTCCGCGCGCACTAGCCGCGTCCGCCGGCATGGCGCATGCACTCTCCGCAACTGGGTCGAAGAGCCGCGCTCTTGGGTTGGGTACAACTTAAGAAGACAGGAGAGGCCCCGCCCAGATGACCGAAGCGCAGCAGCCGATTGCCTCCGCAACTGAAGAAATAGTCACGCTGACGTGACTCGCCCCTGCTTGAAGCGCGGGCTGCCATGTTCTCCGTCGGCGGGGACACCGGCCGTCCGGCTCATGACGCAAGTCTATAGTGCGCGCCTATTTGTGGAGGCTCGTAAGCATCCGCCTTTGAGGGAGCTAACGCCGCTGCCTTCTAAAGTTGTACCCGACTATAGTTAGTGTCGTTGAAAAAAAGTGTACAATCATTTCATTCTACCAGCGCTAACATATGGGGCAGAAACTTGGAGGTTAACAATGAAAACAAGTTAAGGACCGCACAAACAGCAATATGCCGAAAACTATTAGGCCTAACGTTAAGAAACAGTAATAGAGTGGTGTGGATCAGAGAGCAAACGGGGATAGCAGATATTCCATTTGACATTAAGCGGAAGAAATGGAGTCGGGCAGGCCATGTAATGCGTAGGGTGGATAACTGGTGGACCATTAGAGTTACAGAATGGATACCAAGAGAAGGGAAGCGCAGTCCAGGTCGGCAGAAAACCAGATGGGATGACGAAGTTGGGAAATTTGCAGGCGCAAGTGGGAATACGCTAGTGCAAGACAGGGGTAATTGGATATCGCTGGGAGAGGCCTTCGTCCTGCAGCTGACATAAAATATAGGCTGATGATGATGATAGTTAGTGCGAGCTTGGCCATGGATGCGAGCGAAGCCGGGCCGTCTACTCTGAGTGTTGCGTGGGACTGAGAGGCTTTGATCCGTCGTCGGCAAGTGGCGTCTGCATTACCAGGAATTTGGGACATTGCCGAAATACATCTTCGGCGGCCGCCACGGAAAACACGTGCGTTTTCTATGGGAGAGCGTCGTTTTCTCCAAATAACTAATCATAGAAGCCATCTTTCAGAACATTCTCGAGTAAATAGGCTCTAGTCGCTTAGTCCGATATCTCATACAAGCAGTACCGTTACTTACGGCAAAAAACCCGTTCCAAATTGCGGACGAAGTTTGCAGTATAGGAGTCATTCGAAAAGTCTACATTTTGGAGGCTTTTCGGGCAGTAAAAAGCAATTTGCGATGAACCTACAGCGTTGATTGACCTATTCCCGGGGATTTATCAACTTCAGTGACTCCGCTTTCAGCTAGTTGCAGCAGCAGCTCTTGAAATGGCAAAAAAGTCGTTCCAAAGTCGCAGTTTTCCTAACAAGGTCCTGTTTTTGTTGTCGTACATATGTAAACCTAGTTTTTGCAAACAGCAGCGCATAAAAGCCATAGCCGAGCGTTCTGAACGAAAACAGATCAAGATCACGGATACCATGATCGTGAGTTCGCCGGTTCGACGCCAGCTGCGCCGCGCTTTTTTTATCACTCTGTCGCAGCTTAGTTTGGCGGTTTTGCGCCAGATGGCATACTCCGATATGCAGCCCATTTAGTTACGGTTCTTGTTTCGTTTCTTTCTACTGTACCAACGTCTTCTTAAAAAATAACTGCCTGGTTTCGTGAACATGCGAACGTGCTTCCAAACTTCTTTTGCATGTTAGGTATAATGTATTTTAGACAATAAACCCAGGTAACGTGTTTTCAAAGTTCATTTTTTTCTTAAGGCGAATATTTATGAAGACATATATTAGTAAGAAATATTTTTGCCTCTTCAGCTATGTCACGGGAAAGGCGTGTTTGTGCGACTCTTGTGCAGCTTGAAACGTACCACAAAAGTAAATAGCGTCCTGTGTGCGCAATTTAAAGACGCACAAGTAGAAAAGTTGGTAGCAGCCCCAGACGTAGTATTCTTGCAAAGGAGTACAGTTGAAGCTATTTGAGTATATTTGCATTATATCAAAGGCAGGATTTTTGCGTATCTCATCTTCGGTGCAATTGAAGGCTGTCAAATTTGTTTGCTTTGTACAAACCGGTACTTCGAAACAAACTTTCTATCCTCAATATGCAGCACACGTATCTTATCATTTGGACCATTCCCATATACCAGAAATACTAAAGGTCTTCATATCCTTCTACCACGACGCACGCACGCAGAGGAGTATTGGAAATTATGCGAAAGGACACCGGGGACGTGTTAATGTAGCCTGTCGTGTGAATGAGAGAACGATTCTAATCACAGACCAGATGCTTTTTGAATTATGCCCACAAAGTTATCAAAGAAGACCTTGTTTTCGGCTACAATCACCAAAGTTGCTATAGCATTCTGCTGTTCAATTCTTAGATAACTCTATTGCTGAGTCAGGTCGCAGCACAATTTGATATAATTACTGGTGCAATTCTTGCATAATTCTGTGAGAATATTCTGCTACCCTAATGTTAACATGTTTGAACAATTGAAGAAAACTGACGAGGGACCGTGAGGGTTTGCAGAAATGTTCCCTTATTAGAATCGTTTATGAATCATTTAGGTACGCTGGTTTTCTCACCATCACGCCAGCGCCCACTGAGCACCATTTATCGCTTTGTCTACTGCCTTGGGCTTTGTATTACGGACCCGTGCTGGGCTCGAGCCTCGTAAAGCGGGCCCGGGCCGGGCTCGGGCCGAAAAATCAGGCCCATGCAGTGCTCTAGTGCACATACATGGCAGGAGCGTGGCAGAGAGGAAAGGCGACGTGAGAAACTCATTTGGCCTTTTGCACCCCGTCGCATGGTCACAAAGCCCTCTGGAGCTCCCTGGGTGTCGTCACAACACCCTCTTGAGAAAATTGTAGAGCAACATGAAAAACTCCCGCTACAGCTTTCTGCTGCTCAATACGTGCTACTAAAGTGTTTTTCCGAGCGTGAATGAAGTCCGCGAATACAAGCAAAGTATCTCGAGCACTCAGTCGCGCGGCAATTTTGCGTGTATTCGGGGGCTTCTTTCCTGCTCGGAAAAACACTTTTGTGCAGCACGTATTAAGCAGCAGAAAGCTGTAGCGGGAGTTTTTCATGTTACCCTACAATTTTCATATTGATGGCTTTCATCTAATTTTGATATTTTCGAAGTGCAATAATTCTTTAAGACTAATTATGTAATTAGGCGGAATTAAAAAAAATAATCTGAGGATTTCCAAGGGACGGCAAACATTACCTTCGTTCTTTCTAGCTACGTGGCATTTGCGTAATTATAAATCTTGGTGCATGACAGTTGGGACACACTATATAGTATAACCAGGAATGAGCAGCAGTTCTCATTGTATTGTACGTATTACGTACGTGTACGTATTATACGATACATATTTTAACAGCGGAGCTGTTTCATCCGGGCCTAATGTGTCCGCTGAATCCAAAAATGTGGGCCGATCCTGGCAGCAGTGCAGAAAGGGTCCAAGCGCAATGGCACATACACCTGTGAGCTAGCGAAGCTGAGCCTGGTTAAGTCTAGCTAAGAATGGTGGGGACTAATTGCATATCGATAGGAAATTGATAGCCAATCAATAGCTAGTCGATAATCGATCAATAATCAATAAATTCCAGAAAATGCTGGGGATGACTTTAGCCTAGCCCAAATACGTGGCCAATACCTTACGATAGCCAATCGACAGCCAATCAACAGCTAACCGATAATTGATCAATAATCAATAAATTCGGATAAGTTGGTAGTGCTTAACCTATCTCAAATACGTGGCCAATATCTTGAAATAGACAATAGATAGCCAATCAATAGCTAATCGATAATCAATCAATAATAAATCAATTCCGGGAAATGCTGGGGATGACTTGGTAGTGCTTAGCCTAGCCCAGAAGCCAGGACTAGCTTGGTGCCCATCATCTGCGCTGTCTCTTTAGCATTGCGCCGCCAGTGCAAGCTACGCTAATTTTTTTTTCTTTTCCGCAAAAACGAAAATTATTTCCGCGTAAGGAAAAATAAATTATACAAAGAACCACTCCTGAAACCACTTCCATATTACCGCTTTTGCGATCGCACTATTACCAGTTTTAACACTATGGCATTATTTTAGCGCTAAGGCCAGTTACTTCTGTGCTTCAATGCATAAAACAGCGTTTTCCTCAAAAGGTTAACTGGAACGCCCATGCATTTCGTCGGACACTTTGAAAGTTAGTATATCGAAACTGGTTCAGTCCTGAGAATTCGTTCGAAGTGGATACGCCTTGCGAACTCAGCGGCTATAATTCGTAGATTGAAAGACGTGCCGTAACATATTTAATTAAAAAGTTAATTCGTGTAATTATGTTAAATGTTCAATTAGGCCACAATGTCAGAATTAGCTTGGAACTACATAAAACAATTAGCATCCTTAGAGCGTCGTCGCATTATTGCGAACACAAGAAATCCTGAGATATGGTCCATTCCATACTTCAGAACACTCTATAAGCTTCAGTCGTTAATACATCACCTACCATTCACTTTGAACAGATACAAAAATGGCGGTAATTTCAGGAAGAAAGAACTCAGCTGACACTTTGGTCGCCTGTAGTGTATCTGATGTGATTATTATTCTGCCTTTGTGTATGGTTCTGAGTGTATAATGTAAATCCTGTTTCGTTTTCTTAGCAAATGTTGATCTTGTAAAATTCAGTCTCATGCTATGTTGTATAGGTGGTGTTGCGTTGTTTTGTATAGCTAGTATTGTTATTGTAGTGTTGTTTAAAATGCATTCTGTTAAAAGTTTTTCCAACTCTGTTAACTCGTCGTGACGCAAATATTCTTTGTCTTTCCGTTCATAGCTATTTCGTCTATGAGGAATTCCAGCGAAAGCTGGAAATATATGTGAATTATTGTGCATGTGTGCACACTGTTTGCTGTACTATTGCCTTGCCTGGTCTTTTGGGTCACGTCAAGCTACATCATCATCATCATCATCATCATCAGCCTATTCATGTCCACTGCAAGACGAAGGCCTCTCCCTGTGATCTCCACTTACCCCTGTCTTCCGCTAGCTGTTTTCAACTTGCGCCTGCAAATTTCCTAACTTCATCATCCCATCTGGTTTTCTGCCGACTTCGACTGCGCTTTCCTTCTCTAGCTATCCATTCTGTAACCCTAATGGCCCACCGGTTATCCATCCTACGCATTACATGGCGTGCCCAGCTACATATGTCAAGCGACATATGTAGCTTTTAGTCCAAAATGGCCGTCCAGCATGTAAACTGGACAAAACTGATTTGATTCGATTGATTTCGTCGGACACTTTAAAAATTATTATCTCGAAACTGGTTCAGTGCTGAGAATTCGTTCCAGGTGGATATGCCTTGCGAACTCGGCGGCTATAATTCGTAGATTGAAAGATGTGCCATAAAATAATTATTGAAAACGTTAATTAGCATAATAATTTTAATTCTTCAATTAGGCGTTTTGATTTCTCGTGGAAATAATGGCCACCTCATCGAGTAGTTTAGATCAATGATTATAATTGCGCTATCTGCCACAGGCAATCTTTAAAAAATTGGTTCAGCTAAAATGAATCTCCCTGTATATTTGCATGCTAAATGACATCATAGAACTATATCGTACAAATCAAGGTAAGTGCATGCGCACCACCAGAAAAATAGTAGCACAGGCAATGGGCCGGATTACTGATGTTCCCGTGGGAGAAACAAAGATTTCGGCCTTTTATTGCTTATATACTGCAGCTTATTAAACCTCTAGAAGGAGAGGCTGACAGATACGGCACAATCTGCAAGTAAAAAAAAAGAATTTTTTTTTCTTACAGGCCGGGCCTGGTCATGCACACGCGGGTCCTAGCTAAGCTTAGTAAAGAACACCCGGGCCCGGGCCCGGGCCCGGGTTATTCTTCATCAGGCAAAATCCCTGATGAAGAATAAGCCTACAGAAACACAAGCCACGGATGCTGAAGCCCCAAGAAAAAAGCGCGCCGCTGTCCCGTACATTCGAGGGGTGAGCGAATCTCTAGCGCGTGTCTTTCGGAAACACGGCGTACAGATCGCGCATGTGCCTGCGAGCAAACTCAAAGGTGACCTGATGAACGTGAAGGATCCTCTCCCTCGGGAACGTTTCCCTGGCGTTGTTTACAAGATTCCGTGCGCCGATTGTGAATCTGTGTATATCGGTGAAAGCGGAAATTTCTGCAGGCGCCTCAAGCAGCACAAGAATGACGTTGCCAAAGGCCACACAGTGACAAATGCCCTCGCAGAGCACGCCAAGAAGACGGGCCACGCGATAAACTGGGACAACGCGCGCATCTTGGCTACAGAGAAGAACGTGACAACAAGGCTCAATCTTGAATCGCTAATAATTCAAACGACAAGTCATACTATTAACAGATCATCTGGCACTTTAAATCACGTGTACTGCCGGAGTTTGCGTCATGCGCTCAACACTACTTAAGAACCTTTTGCTCAGCCGCCATTCCATTGTGAACAAGAGACCCGTACGGATCCCGAAACGTCATTTTATTTTCATTTTGACCTTGGTCAGTGACCTGCTTCACAAATAACCAATAATTCACATATATTTCCAGCTGTCGCTGGAATTCCTCATAGACGAAATAGCTATGAATGGAAAGACAAAGAATATTTGCATCACGGCGAGTTAACAGAATTGGAAAAACTTTCAACAGAATGCATTTTAAACAACACTACAATAACAATACTAGCTATACAAAACAACGCAACACCACCTATACAACATAGCATGAGACTGAATTTTACAAGATCAACATTTGCTAAGAAAAGGAAACAGGATTTACATTATATACTGACAACCATACACAAAGGCAGAATAATAATCACATCAGATACACTACAAGCGACCAAAGTGTCAGCTGAGTTCTTTCTTACTGAAATTACCGCCATTTTTGTATCTGTTCAAAGTGAATGGTAGGTAATGTATTAACGACTGAAGCTTATAGAGTGTTCTGAAGTATGGAATGGACCATATCTCAGGATTTCTTGTGTTCGCATTAATGCTACGACGCTCTAAGGATGCTAATTGTTTTATGTAGTTCCAAGCTAATTCTGACATTGATGGCCTAATTGAATATTTAACATTATTACGCGAATTAACTTTTTAATCAATTATGTTACGGCACATCTTTCAATCTACGAATTATAGCCGCTGAGTTCGCAAGGCGTATCCACTTCGAACGAATTCTCAGGACTGAACCAGTTTCGATATACTAACTTTCAAAGTGTCTGACGAAATGCATGGGCGTTCCAGTTAACCTTTTGAGGAAAACGCTGTTTTATGCATTCAAGCACCAAAGTAACTGGCGTTAGCCCTAAAGTAATGCCATAGTATTAAAACTGGTAATAGTGCGATCGCAAAAGCGGTAACATGGAAATGGTTTCAGGAGTGGTTCTTTGTATAATTTATTTTTCCTTACGCGGAAACAATGTTCGTTTTTGCGGAAAAGAAAAAAAAATTAGCGTAGCTTGCACTGGCGGCGCAATGCTAAAGAGACAGCGGAGATGATGGGCACCTAGCTAGTCCTGGCTTCTGGGCTAGGCTAAGCACTACCAAGTCATCCCCAGCATTTCCCGGAATTGAGTTATTATTGATTGATTATCGATTAGCTATTGATTGGCTATCTATTGTCTATTGCAAGATATTGTCCACGTATTTGGGATAGGTTAAACACTACTAACTTATCCGAATTTATTGATTATTGATCAATTATCGATTATCGAAATGTATCGAATTATCGATACATTTTTGTATTCAGCGGACACATTAGACCCGGCTGAAACACCTCCGCTGTTAAAAATGAGAACTTAATCTGTTTTACTATTTTCTTTGATAAGATATAGTCATCTGATAAGATATACAGTCAAGAGAGCGGTGTGGATCTGAGAACAAACGGGGATAACCGATATTCTAGTTGACATTAAGAGGGGAAAATGGAGCTGGGCAGGCCATGTAATGCGTAGGATGGATAACCGATGGACCATTAGAGCTACATAATGGATACCAAGAGAAGGGAAGCGCAGTCCAGGACGGCAGAAAACTGGGTGGGGTGAAGTTAGGAAATTCGCAGGAATTGTAATCAGCTAGCGCAAGACAGGGTTAATTGGAGATCGCAGGGAGAGGCCTTCGTTCTGCAGTGGACATAAATATAGGCTGATGATGATGATGACAGTCATCTTGCACGTGTCACTTCAGCTTGGCAGAGAATACATTGAAACATGCAATGCATAACGGTCGCGTGTGTTCGAAGGCCTAATTAGGCCCTTCAATGAGCGGGCCCGATAACCACCCTCTCTGTTTTAACTGCGGGGGTGCCGGCCATATTTCGCGCCATTGCTGGCATCGCTACTCATCACTTCGCCCTCTTCGTCCGTGGTCTGATGTTCGACGTGCAAATGACGACTCCATGCTAAGGCGCGACGACGCAGCTTTTCCTCCCATAGCGCACCCGAATCAAACATCTGCGCCCAAAGATCGAACTGATTTCGGCCGTCGGTCACGCTCTCCAACCCCTCCACGAAAGCTGCCTGCTGGACGCACTTTTACTGACGTTCAAAGACGAAGGTCACCCAGTCCCCGCCGGGGAAACTAAAGGCGGCGACCTCTGGGGGTAAGGTTGCAGGCCCGCCGCAAGACCATAAAAATCCCCCAACTCTCCCGCTGCAGAACGCCGAAAAGTCGATAACCACTGACCCCGAAGAAATTGTGAGCGCCGACCTTGATATTTTCGTGGATGGACAGCCGGTGACAGCGTTAGTCGACACTGGTGCCGACTTCTCTATAATGAGTCAGGCACTCGCCCTCCGCCTGAAGAAAGTACAGGCGCCATGGACGGGACCTCACATAAGGACGGCAGGTGGACAATTGCTGATGCCTACTGGAAGATGTACTGCTAGGCTTAACATTGGAGATTCGTCGTTCGTGGCCGCTTTCATTTTTCTTCCCGTGTGCTGTAAAGATTTGATTATTGGAATGGATTTTCTAAGAGAATATGGCGCCGTAATTAACATCCCAGACCGCATGGTGACGTTTTATAAAAGCCCTGGTTTAGTTCATTGCTTATCGCCGCAACGCAACTCCTTTCGTCTAACAGAAGACGACGTCGTAATCCCACCTCGGTCATGTATCCTTGTTTCCGTGGCATGTGACGTACCGTTTCATTGCGAAGGAGTTGCCGACCAAATAACAATTTTGTTGTTTACTCACGGTATCTCTGTCGCACGAGGAATTGTAAATGTCACCAACGGGAGCACGAATCTATTGCTAACAAACTTTAGCACAGAGCGACGGCACCTTCCAAAAGGCACGGCTGTGGCTTATTTTGACGGTGTTGCGGATGTTCGCGGCTGCTGTTGACTACTCGAAGAAGCGCCTACACAAGACCCAGCTCCTGCACTTGACGTCAGCACTGTTTTGCCGCAGCACGAACGCGAACGGCTTCGTACGCTGCTAGCCAAGTTCAACGACTGCTTTGCGTCGACGTCAAGAGTCGGTCAGACGCCTCTAACAAAGCACCGAATAATTCGAGGATACGGCAAGACCAATTCACCATAATCCTTATCGTGTGGCTCCCAGAGAACGTGAAGCCATACAACAACAGGTGACGAAAATGCTTGAAGACGACGTGATCCAACCATCAACGAGTCCCTGGGCATCCCCTGTAGTTCTAGTCAAGAAAAAAGACGGCAGCTTGCGTTTCTGTGTGGACTACCGAAAACTAAATCAGGTGACGAAGAAAGGCGTGTACCCGCTTCCCCGTATCGACGATTCCCTCGACAGGCTTCGACACGCACGTTACTTCTCTTCCATTGACTTAAAGAGCAGATATTGGCAAATTCAGGTAGACCCGAGGGACCGTGAAAAAACTGCTTTTGTTACGCCAGATGGCTTATACGAATTTAAGGTTTTGCCTTTCGGCTTGTGCTCTGCCCCTGCTACGTTCCAACGCCTCATGGATACTGTGCTTTCGGGTCTGACGTGGAAAACCTGCTTAGTGTACCTCGACGACGTCATTGTGTTCTCCGCAACGTTCGACGAACATCTCGCACGGCTTGAAGCGGTTTTGCAGTCCATGAAGCCGGATACGCTCCGGCCTCACCTTGAAGCCGGATAAGTGCCACTTTGGCTTTGCGGAACTACAGTTCCTTGGCCACGTCGTCAGCCACGCCGGTGTCCACCCAGATCCTGAAAAAATTGCCGCCGTCGCGCAGTGTCCCGTACCATCCGATAAAAAGGCTGTCAGGCGCTTCCTCGGTCTCTGCGCCTATTACCGGCGGTTTATTGCAGATTTTGCTCACATTGCGTCACCGTTAACTCGCCTCACGAGAGACGACGTTGCTTTTGTATGGGGCGACGAAGAGCAAAGTGCATTTAACGTCTTGCGGCACCGTCTCCACACACCTCCAGTGCTGGCCCACTTTGATGAGACCGCTCCTACATTGCTCCACACTGATGCCAGCAATGTTGGCTTGGGAGCTATTCTTGTGCAACGGCAGGAGGACACGGAAAGAGTGATTGCCTACGCAAGCAGAACGCTCTCACGCACAGAGGCAAATTATTCCACAACTGAGAAGGAATGCCTTGGCCGTGGTATGGGCGGTAATGAAATTTCGCCCATATTTGTATAGCCGCCCATTCAAAGTTGTCAGCGACCATCATTCACTGTGTTGGTTGACGAACCTTAAAGATCCTTCTGGACGATTGGCGCGTTGGAGCCTAAGGCTGCAGGAATTTGACATGACAGTCACGTACAAGTCGGGGAAGCGACATACGGATGCTGACCGCCTGTCTCGATCACCGATAGAGTCGGCTTGTTCACTCGAAGAAGATGAAACAGCATTTCTTTGTGTTCTGGACACCTCCGCCGTCGCTCAACAACAACGGGACGACCCTGAGTTGCTTAGAGTTGCAATTACTTAGAAGGAAGATCTGCGAAAGCACCTAGAGTTTTCGCAAGAGGACTGTCATCGTTTTGTTTACGGGCCAATTTACAAACGAAACTTTTCTTCGACCGGATCCCCCTATCTGCTCGTCATTCCTGCAGCTCTTCGTATGGAAGTACTTCAAGCCTGTCACAACGAGGTGACTTCTGGTCACTTAGGCTACACGCGAACATTGGGCAGAGTGCGGCAAAGCTACTACTGGCCGAGACTTACCACCGCAGTGAAACATCACGTTCGCACTTGTCTCGACTGCCAGAGGCGCAAGTCGCCCCCGACAAAACCAGCCGGCCTCCTACAACCTGTTCAGGTTCCACGAACACCATTTTATCAAATCTGAATGGATATGTTGGGTCCACTTCCTACTTCTACTGCGGGAAATCGCTTTGTTCTCGTCGCAACCGACTAACTGACACGTTACGCTCAAACAAAAAACCATCCAGAGAGGCACAGCAGTCGAGGTGGCGCGATTTTTCATCGAGAATGCTGTGTTGCGACACGGTGCACCACGCGTCGTAATAACCGACCGAGGCACCGCTTTCACAGCAGCGCTTTTAGATCACGTCTTGCTGCTAAGTGGAACGGCTCATCGGAAGTCAACTGCCTACCATCCACAAACCAACGTATTGACGGAGCGCCTCAACAAAACAATTGAAGACATGCTTTCAATGTACGTGGATGTCGAACATAAAAATTGGGTTGACATCCTCCTTTATATCACGTTTGCATACAACACCGCGAAACAAGAGACAACGCGCATGACTCCGTTCAGCCTTGTTCACGGCCGGGATGTACGAACGATGTTGGATGCTATGCTTCCACACGAATTGGACGACACTGACACGGACGCCGATGTGTTTACCCAACGCGCCGAAGAGGCTCGGCAGCTCGCGCGCTTGCGGATCTGCCAGCAGCAAGACTACGACGCAGGCCGCTATGATGCTCACCGTAGAACCATAACCTATGAAGTCGGCGACCTAGTGTGGGTTTGGACACCCATACGGAAACGAGGCCTCTCCGAGAAGCCGTTAAGGCGATACTTCGGCCCATATCGAGTATTGCGGCGACTCAGTGATGTCACCTACGAGGTCGTCCCTGATACTCCCAACTGTACGCGGCGCCGCCCGCACCTCCCTGAACTTGTGCATGTTGTGCGCATGAAGCCGTATGTGAGCGAATGACTATGCGAGGGACCCTCACTTCCGCAAGTGACGTTTCCGGTCTAGCATCGGGGCGATGCTCTTTTAGGGAGGGACAAATGACACGCGTGCTCTACAGGCAGACGACGACGATGGGGGCATTAACGGACTCCGTCTAGTGGGTCAGTGGGATTCTTAGAGGAAGAAGACGTGTGTCTGTTTTGTTTTGTTGGAACAGGTCGTCCTGTGCTGTTCTTGAAGAACGTCTCCCTGTCTTCTGTTCGCGTTGTACCGCGACAATATTATTCTTGCACGCTGGGACCAAGGCGTCCATTAGAGCACAAGTAAACGGCACAACTCCGAATGCAAGTACCACTAGCTATGTACGTCGCGCACGAAACACCGTTTCACCAGGTTCACCACGGTTCACCTGAGGTGACTGATGCGAGGTTGGCTCCGCTGGACGAGGCTCGTCGGGCGTGCATGAATGACATTGCGGCTGCCCGGCCTAGAGCAGGTGTCGATGGATGTTAGGCCTAAAATCGTGTCTTCACGCCGTCGTCGACGAGGCGGTCGGAATCTCCGTCGTGTGCGGCGTGCTGAGGAAGACATCGATATGTCGTTGCTGCCATGGGGACGCCAAAGGCTTGTGGAAACAGCCGCTGATTATTCAAAGTAGTATCCGTGAGTTGAAGTGCACGAAAGAAAAAAATTGCAGAGCCGTAAACGTCCCAACTGTGCCTAGTATGCGACTGCCACTCTAACCTCGATTTTACTCCATTTACATATGAGATTTCTCGTGAGGGAGAAAACTTCAATTTAAGACTGATTTTACTACATCTATAAGTGTTGGGAATAAATTCATGTTTTTATATTGAGTGCGTTCCCGCTGATAAAATAAGATTAGCGCCGAGGAGTTTAAAAAGGTTACGCGTCATATCTCTTGCCGGCTGTAAGTTGAGTTTACAGTGCACGGAGGAAATACACTTTCACTTCACGGCACGACGTTTTCGCACTGATAAACTGCATTTTGTATATGGAGTGACATCAGGTCATTCCGTTTTTTTAATCCAACATTTCAGGAAGGACGTAAAATCATGGTTTTATGTTTTACTCCACTGTAATGGCGTAAATATATTGGGCGATGGATTTTTAAAAAGGTATTAAACCATAAAACCCCCCATTCAGGCTCATTTAAAAAAAAGTGTTTACAGTGGATCTGAGGCGGGGGAAGCCCGGCGAAGCACGCTCCAATACCCGTTCCTTCCTTTTGCATCACCGCGACACACCAAACGACGCTGACTGGTCGGGTCCGTCCCGTCATCCCACGCTGGCGCTGGTTTCCCGTCACCTACTCTACTCTGGGAGCAGGTCTTAAATGTGTGGCCCAGGTAGGAGCCACATGTGACTTCTTTCTTTCTTTCTTTCTTTTATTCTTTCTTGTCCCTGGCTCATACTCTCGTATCGAATGCGGGCAGGCTCCACACGTCATTTTATTATCGTTAATAGTGACGTAACTGACGAGCACGTGATGTTATTGACGTCATGACCTATCAGTCATGCTAATCATATATTCGCACCCTTCCATGCCAATTATTCATATACCAAGTGAGCAAGAGGCGAGTTTTGGACTGTTTTTTGATAGGGTTTTAGGGTGACACCAGCACCGCCCACACTTGTGAGGCAATACAAGCTTCGCTTGAAAAAGAAGAAGTCACTTGCACGCACGTGCCCCGTCGAAATCTACTCAAGCCAGAATGAAAGTACTTTCCCGTAAGAATGCGAAAGCACACTGGTAACAAGAATTAACACATAACATTCGATCAACTGGCAGGTCACGAATAGGCAAGCGGCAAGAGTATCAAAAATACGTAAAACAAAATAACCTGTCAAATGCGAGATCCGAGCGCATGCGCCATGGATGTAACGTATCAAATGATGTGACAAGTGAATCACTCGCTGTCATAATCATCATCATCAGCCTATATTTATGTCTACTGCAGGACGAAGGCCTGTCCCTGCGATCTCCAATTACCCCTGTATTGCGCTAGCGTATTCCAACTTGCGCCTGCAAATTTCCTAACTTTATCACCCCATCTGGTTTTCTGCCGACCTCGACTGTGCTTCCCTTCTCTTGGTATCAATTCTGTAACCCTAATGGTCCATCGGTTATCCATCCTACGCATTATCCTACGCATCCTACGCGAATGGCCTTACGGAGCGCACCAACCGAACAATTTAAACATGCTATCTATGTATGTTTCATCCGACCACAAGAACTGGGATGACATGCTGCCTTTTATCGCGTACGCGTTCAACACCGCCAAGCACGAGACTACCGGCTATAGCCCTTTCTTCCTGCTGTACGCAAAGATATACCGGTACACGATCGACACTACTTTCCCTTTCTGTAGTCACGAAAATCCCACTGTTGCCGAGACCCTCTGCCTTGCCGAAGAGGCGCGCCGTATTGCTCGTTTACGCACTTTGGCATCGCAGGACAGATCAAAAGCACGCTACGACATTCGCCACCGTCCAGTGACCTATCACCCTGGTGATTTAGTGTGGCTGTGGACTCCTGTACGGAAACGCGGGTTATGCCAAAAGCTTTTGGCCACCTACGATGGACCGTTTGCTATTCTTAACAGACTCACAGAGGTCACTTATACCATAGCTCGCCTCACAGCGAGTGGTAGAAGAGCTGCCAAGACCCAAGTGGTCCATGTCGCCCGCTGGAAATTGTTCACGTCAAGGCAACTGGATTGACTCGCCCGGCGGGCTTCGTCTGCGACGAGAGGAATGTTGCACGCACGCGGGAGTGAGAAGAACGATGACCGGTGAACGTGCTTGCGCTCCCGGGTTGAAAAAGAAGACGACGACGCTGAGTTTATAAACCAGCTGGCCGCTCTTGCGCTCACCTTCGCGACCTACAATAAACGGCCCCCTTCATCCGTAAGGGTTATAAACGGTCTCCTTCGCGCGTAACAATATGTATTAAGGAGGACTAGAGTGAATTGAGGTCGAATAAGATGTGTGAGGGTGGATTAGTGTGCATTGAGGTGAATTGCAGTAGATTTTACAAGACTCGCATTCGCGTCTCTTAGGCGATAAGGACACCTGGTAATCTTTTTCAGTTCTTGAATTTGCTTTGAACTGGGCTGCCATGCACGCGTGAGTGGGTGACGATTATTATTTGTTTTTCTCACAGATAGAGGCAATGTGCAGGAGGCGATCGCGCACCCTTGCTTTTGATTTCTAGGCGGATGCGGGGGATCTTCGCTTTAATAGCGAATGCGTTACAATCACCTTTCTTCGATTTTGTTCGGTGGGTAAACCTGTTCCATCCATGTAACACGAGCCGATGTCATTGTATCAATGCGCTTTGATTACGAAGGTTGAGCAATACATAATGATTATGGTTATGATGTAGCAATGCAGGGAATATTATGTAGGCAATAACGTTTAGCACTGCAGCGTGTTAGCCACTTGTTATTGTATAAAGGACGTTTTATTCATCCGGCCTGAGTGATTAGCTCTTCGATAAATGTTATAGCTACATTTCATTAAAGGCCAATTTGAGCCACGAATATTACAAGAACTTGGAAAAAAAAGCTGAAGCCCAACGCAGTTCCAACAATTTTCTCCCACCGACCTGTCGTGAAGCACAGGAAGCCCCCTCGACAGCGGCATGAACCTCGAACTGACAGTAGTAAGTGATTGCTGCTGCTTGCTCCTTGTCCCGCCTCCAATAATTTCAGGAATAATGATCTCGGTCGCTTAACGACGCAGCCAACGACGCTATGATCACTTATGCAGAGCCTGTCGCCACCGCAGGCTTGCCCGCAATCTACAATGCGTCGGCAATAGGGCCCCCCGCTTATCAAAATCACAATTTTAACTATCCTACTACATAATTTAATGGTATGTTAGTGTGAGCTGTCAAAATACCTTATCCAGAGGCGTTTCTTTCGCCTAAAAATATAGAATGCCTTCTCCCATAGGTATACCGAGTATTGTTTTTAAGCTTCATTGACACCGACGCCTAAAGAATAATATGTAAATACCTTTCCTCAGCTTCTGTTATTGTGGGCGATAAGTGGTGCGCAACCGTCTTATTCAATGCAGAAACCACAGCACAAAATATACTTTGACATTAGGACAAACACATGGACGAACGATGCACTCGCCACTTATTCATTATAAGAAGGCACGCTGAATATAATACCTGCGGTGCACATGCGCGCACATGCAAGAAAAACTGCCAAACACAGAGCCATTTGCCCCAAGCAATACTAGATCTGATGCACAAAGTAAAGCAGCGTATCATGTGGCAGAAAAAAAATAACAGGCTCCCGCAGGGGCGTCTGCGCGAGCAGACGTTTGGTGTGTTGCGACACCGCGTACCCGAGCACATGAGGGTTGGACCCTAACGCGTCTCGCTTGCGTGGCTCAGCCGTGTCCGGGGAAAAGGGGATCCTGGGGGTTGAGCCAAAGCCGGGTGTCTGGACCATTACGGCCCCTCGGCAGAGGAAACACACCTCTTTGGCCTCTGCTTCATGTAGACGGCCCCCCTGGGCTGACCCACCCAGGGGAAACCGGCTGATCGCCTTTTCCTGTCCCCCTCTCTGCCCTTTTTTCTTTCCTATCTCTTTTCCTTACTGTCCTGTCTCCTCTTCTCTTCTGTTACTTCTAGCTCAGGCCCAAAGGCAGCCCCATCGACCTCCGGGCAGGTGGGTGCAAATGTCTCGCCCTTCGCGGCGAGACTTTCTCGCGAAACTTCTCGCTCGCAAGAGCGTGTGTCCGGCGCCTCACAAGAGGCAATGGAAACCACACCCATCCCGACGGCGCACCAAGCGCCTAAGGAGCGGCGAGGTTCCCTCGACCGCTTCAGAAAGGACCAATCCCGCGTTACAGGGCCTGGAAAGGGCTCTGTAATCTAAGGCAACACTTCCTTTTTTTGTTACACACAGCACCTATCTAATTTCAGTATGGATACACAAATCATACAATGGAACATCAGAGGCCTTCTTAGGAGCCTCGATGGGAACCTCGATGATGTGCAAGAACTTCTCCACGAACACAATCCAAAAGTGCTGTGTGTACAGGAAACTCATTTAAAATCGGCTCATACAAACTTTCTCCGACAATATGTTACGTTTCGTAAAGATCGTGATCATGCGAGAGCATCATCAGGCGGTGTTGCCATTATAATTCATAAAAGTATAGCATGTCTATGTTTGCAGCTACAAACGCCCCTCGAAGCAGTGGCAGTTCGACTTGTTCTCCTAAACAGACTGATCACCATTTGCTCGCTTTACATATACCCCCACATTACCAACTACACAAACATGAATTTCAGTCATTTATAGATGAATTACCAGAACGCTACCTCGTTCTTGGCGATTTCAATGCACACAGCAGCTTGTGGGGCGACACACATATCGATGCGCGAGGACGCCTAATCGAATAATTTCTTTTCTCCTCTGGTGCGTGTCTCCTGAATAAGAAGGAACCCACCTACTACAATGTCGCAAACAAAACGTTTTCTTCCATTGATCTCAGTGTAGCTTCCCCGTCTATATTTGCTGAACTTAAATGGGAAGTTATAAAAAATGAGTGACCACTTCCCGATACTGCTGAGATTACCACTACAAAACGAACCTCCACCACAGGCAACCCGCTGTAAGTTGGATATGGCAGATTAGGAGAAATTCCAAAGTCTTACAAGTAGTATCTCGTGGTCTGACATATCTTCGCTGGGAATTGATGCTGCTGTCGAGTAATTTACATCTTTTATAATTGATGCCGCTTGTGAATGTATACCTGAAATAAGTGCGGCGACCTGCAAACGCCGTGTCCCATGGTGGAACGACGAATGTCGGAACGCTCGTAGGAAACAGAACAAAGGGCGGGGGTTGCTACGCGACTCCCCATCTGCGGAGAATCTTGTCACTTTTAAGAAGATATTATCGCAGGGGAGAAGAAGGCGTCGACAGGCCAGGAGAGAGAGTTGGGAGAAGCTTTTATCAGGAATCAACTGGTATACAGACGAGGGCAGAGTCTCGAAGAAAGTTAATAAGATAAAAGGGCTACAAACTTATTCACTCCCATTGGTAAACACACAAGGCGACAGTCTGGAAGACCAAGCTAACTGCCTGGGAGCACATTTTGAACATGTGGCCAGCTGATCCCATTATTCCCAAACATTTAAAAGACACAAGGCTAGAATAGAAAAACAGAAACTAGAAAGAAAATGTAACGAACAAGAGGCATACAACCAGCCATTCGGCATTGCTGAGCTGTATGCATCGCTTAGTTGCTGCAACAAGTCTGCCCCAGGCCCTGACCGCATAGCTTATCAAATGCTGAAACACCTTCCCCATGAAACAAAGAAAAATCTGCTCTCCCTATACAATGCTATATGGACCTCCGGCAAGATCCCCTCTGCCTGGAAAGAGGCCATTGTCATTCCTATACTGAAGCAGGGCAAGGACCCATCGTCTGCTTCAAGTTACCGGCCTATATCACTAACAAGCTGTCTCTGCAAACTGTTCGAAAAAATGATAAACCGCAGACTAATACACTTCCTCGAATCAAACAAACTGCTTGACCCGTACTAATGCGGGTTTCGAGAGGGTCGATCCACCGCCGACCATCTAATACGTATTGAGACGCAAATTCGTGAAGTATTTGTCCATAAACAGTTCTTTCTGTCTGTATTCCTTGATATGGAAAAAGCATACGATACCACGTGGCGGTTTGGAATACTTAGAGACCTCTCACACGTTGGTATACGTGGTAACATGTTAAATATCATAGAAAGTTATTTATCTAATCGCACATTCCGTGTTCGTGTGGGAAATGCTGTATCAAGACCATTTGTGCAGGAAACTGGAGTGCCACAGGGCGGGGTGCTGAGTTGCACTCTCTTTATCGTAAAAATGAGTTCTTTGCGTCTGTACATCCCAAGAAACATGTTTTACTCTGCATACGTCGATGATGTACAGATAGGTTTCGCCTCGTGCAATCTTGCAGTCTGTGAGCAGCAGATTCAGCTTGGTCTGAACAAGGTGTCTAAGTGGGCAGATGAGAATAGATTTAGCCTTAACCCACAAAAGACCACCTGCGTCCTTTTCTCCAGAAAGAGGGGTCTGCACCCCGATCCTGACATTGAGTTGCAGGGAAAACGTGTGGCCGTAAAAACAGAACATAAATTTTTAGGTGTGATTTTCGATAAGAAACTAACATTTGTGGCACACATACAGTATATAAGAAACAAGTGCATGAAAACAATGAATATTCTAAAAGTGTTGTCACGCACCGTTTGGGGTGGTGACAAGTGCCTTTTAAATCTGTATAAGACCCTCATACTAACTCGACTAAATTACGGCGCCATAGCGTACCATTCCGCTACGCCAAGCGTCCTAAGGATGCTGGATCCTGTACACCATCTAGGCATCCGCCTAGCCACTGGTGCCTTCAGGACAAGTCCTGTGTCAAGCTTGTATGTAGAAGCGGACGTGTGGTCGCTTGACATGCAACGTCCATACTTAAGCCTTACCTATTTCCTGAAAGTAAATTCGAACTCAGAACATCCGCCCTTCTCAATCATAAGTGATATGACCAGTGGCACACTCTTTAATAACCGGCCGACAGCAAGAGAACCCTTCTCACTACGTATAAGAAAAATTAGTGCAGAAATGGATATCCCACTACTTGAAAATAATTTGATGGCCCCAGCAAATCCAGTGCCACCGTGGCAGTGGCAACTATAGAGTGTGATACTTCGTTTGTAGAGGTCACAAAAGACGCTCCAGAGGCACATATCCAGATTATTTTCTAGAAATCCAGTTCAAGTACTCGTCCTGCACTCAGTTTTACACTGACGCTTCCAAGTCACATGCAGGGGTTTCTTATGCAGTAGTCGGCCCATCGTTGTCTGAGTGCGATGTACTGCACCCGGAAACATTTTTACGGCAGAAGCCGTAAAAATCAGCCGTGAAGAGTATAGGCAAGTCAAACCTCAAACGATCAATAATATTTCCAGACTCCCTAAGCAATGTAAAAGCTATCATGACTCTACATAGACACAAAAACCCTGTTCTCATTGAATTGTATTATGCTCTGTGCAAAGCATACATGTCTAACCAGCATATTTTGTGCTGGGTGCCTGGCCATAGAGGCATCGAGGGCAATGTTCTGGCTGATCAAATGGCCTCATCAACTACACCGCGAGCCCGTCACCCTACCGCTTCTATCCCTGCCGCAGATCTCAAGCCCTACTTAAGAAATAATCTTCGAAGCCACTGGCAGCGCTTGTGGGATGCCGAAACGAACAATGAGCTCCACTTAGTTAAGCCACAGATAGGTCCCTCGCGAACTAATGTCCTATTCTCTCGTTTGAGAATAGGACATACATACGGCACCCACAATTTTCTCTTAACTGGAAATGACCCACCAACCTGTGGTAGATGTGGAGAGAGGCTTACCGTGCTCCACGCCCTCGTGGAGTGCAGGGAAGCCGAAACAGAGAGAAAAAGGCACTTTCCTCTAGCGTACCGGTACTGTCTCCCTCTCCATCCCGCTATGTTTCTGGGCGATAAACCCCTCTTTAACACCAAAGCTGTCCTGGGTTTTCTTAGCGATGTTATGTTGCATGTTATTTGCCCAATAGTTTCATAGCGCATCCTCTCTCCAGAGGATCCCGCTGCGATAGTAGTTTTGTATAGCGCGCGTCTCCAGGCCCTTGCGTTTCAAAGGGCCTGTCAAGGCAGTAGTGCTTTTTGAAAAGATTTATCAGTGATAAATTTTCATTTATCATCATTATCTTGCAAATTGTTCTTTCGTGTTGATAGTGCACCTCATTAGCCATTGCCATAATTTTATTACATATATATTTTACGCATTTTACAGCGATTGTTTTAGGCCCTTTTACAGCCACGACACATCTACCTTTCGCAATTCATTGCTCCATTGTCAACTTATTAACACTGGCCTGGCGCTCTTTGGCCATACCCGGCCCTTGCGCCATTAAACAAAAAAAGGGGAGAAGGGTAGGGTATTTGCCCAAAGCAGAGTACGCAACTTACAGCACATAGCAACCGATAATGTGGCACGTTTTTGAATAAGCATGCAGAAAAGAAAACAAAATACATGAAAGGCTCCCATTGCCGGCGAAGTTTAAGCAGAATTCCCATAGCAACTTAAGCAACATCGCCATCGTAACATTTCCCTGCTCACGCAGAAAGCGCCCACCGTTATCTTTGAAGCTTATGAGACCGTCTACGAAAGGCCCGACGTGCGTCTCGACAGAGCGCATGTACACCGTCTACTAATCCTGCACGTCAAAAAGAAAGCTCTCGAACTTGGCAAGAGAAAAGAGCAACATATGTCAACAGCAATCGGCGAAGCTCCGACTTTATACCATCCCACCTACCGGCGAGAAACAGTCAGATATGCAGTATAGGATATGCTTCCGCGCACATCAGTTTCTCTCACATGAAAGGAAACATCCACATGTTTTCTAGACGCATAGTAATGAGCGTGACACATTTCTCAAAACGCATCAGTAACAAGCAAGCATGTGCGTCTGATCGCTGGGCTCATGTTTAAATCCAGGCAGATAAGCCGAGCGGAATTGACGAGGCAAGTTGTAGTAAGCGTGCGTTTTCCCTCCCCGTGAATGTAAGCACCCGCCTGTAAGAAGACAGCTGTGCACTTACCTTCATATAATTTAACGCCTTCGTCTTATAATCTGTCCAAGCCTTCTCATCCTTCAGATAATGACCACCATAGTGCATTATATTGCTTTCATATTCGATCTTTAGCTTTTGAGGACTCATTCTTGTGTCATCCATATACCTGCAAACAACAAATAATAATTTTAGAATTCGAAACCTGAAAATATACGAAAGCATTGCTGCATTCAACAACTGCCACTTCCACAATAATCTGTGCCATGTACTTTGGAAGAAGCCGCCAAGACGAGGCCTGAGATTCGTGAGTCCACCCTTACAGCGTGGGACCTTCACGAGGGTCGTTATACAGGGGATGACTTTGAATTTGCCTTTATTTCCATAAATGTACAATTTATGAGGGATTTAAGGAAAATGTTGCGCATAGCAACTTGACGGGCCTTAAAACCCAGTCTGAGGGCAGCAGCGGCAGGCACAGGCGCTTATTCAGGACTGACAACAAAAATACATTTTAATACAAAGCAATGTTGGCTTAAACTTATGCCATAAAAAATCAATATAAGAAAAACACTACAAACAGAAAATAGCAGTTTTATACATGAGCAAGCAAGAAATGTGAAAAAAATGATCATGATCAAAGATCACTGAAAAACTCATACAGACGCGAAACAGGACAAGAAATGACATCAATGTTATTGCGCATGAGTGTGTTTAACAAGCGTGGTAAGCGATGATGTAACATTTGAAAAGCATAATTAGTGCGAGGACGTGGTACACGCCAGTGTTCAGGTGACCATGTGCTGTATTCTGTTCTATTTCTAATTAACTGCGTTAAAGACGTAATGTATGACTGATTTTGTTTCACGTCTTTTCGATAGGCTAAGGACAGTCTAAGGTCTAACAGAGTGCAGCGTGAGTAATTTAAGTTGTTTGAAGAAAGGTGCAGTATGAGAATCTGCTGGAGCATTGAAAATAGTACGAATTACCTTTTTTTGCAGCAGGAACAATCGGTTTATGTTGGTAGCAGACGTTGTACTCCACACCAGACAGCAGTAGTGTATGTGACTCAGAAAAAGAGCATTATATAAGAGAAGTTTGACTTTGCGTGGTAGCGGTTCTCCTGTCCTGCCATGCCGACCCCTACATGTCTGAAGAAAAATGAGTTTGTTCCTTGATAGAAAGTGTGAAAGAACAGCTCTTCCCCTGATTGAGCCGCAATCCACCCCAGATCGTCGCCGAGTTTGTTTTAGAGGCCACTGCAATCGAGAATACGCTTGAAAAGCGCAGCAAGCTATACAGCCACCGTGCACTGGCAACAAATTACGCCGAAGTTCGAATTCTAGGCACCGACGACCTGCGCTAGACAACTGGAGAGTTCGTATGGGTACAGTTGAAGTTCTATCCAAGGTCACAGCCCCAAGTGACGTCGATGGTTCACAGAGTCAAGAAAGAATTTAAGCATTGGCAGGAAGCACGAGAAGTTCCCGCATCGCTGCCACCCCAGCCGGAAGCGATGTCCTACGCCACCGTCAAATTACCATCCCCCCTCCGCACTCGCGCCAGGGACCAGTAACGTCACAATTCCATCGTCAGCAGCGTCCGCCAGCACGCTAGCCTATGTGCCTGCTAATGCAGCAAGAAATACGGACGTTTGGTGGGCCACTTACGACCGCCCGCTCTGCTACAACAGCGGAGAAACAGGCCACGTCTACCGCCGGTGCCCATACCGCGAAGTGGAACTGCAAGAGTTTGGTCAAAAGTGCCGCATCCGCATCCACAGCTTGGCAAACAGCCTCTTGAGATCACGGACTACGTCGCCGCCGCTCAGTGGTTACCTCGACGACTTTCTCGTTCGCCGTCACTCTGCCGCGAGGCGTTGTGCTGCTGAGCACGAGATCAAGGGATCGATTTCCGGCCGCGGTGGTCACATTTCGATGGAGGCGAAATGCAAAAACGCCCGTGTGCTTGCGTTGTAGTGCAGGTTAAAGAACCCCAGGTGGTCAAAATTAATTCGGAGCCCTCCACTACGGCCTGCCTCATAATGAGAACTTGTGTTAGCATTTAGAACCCCAGAAAGAAGAAGTCACCCGGCAGCTACCTGTCGCCGTAACGCCAACCGTGTACTGGCTAACCCATGGGTGGTCACTTAGCCCTCATCCGGAAAACTAAAAACAGCAACCGATGGAAGTGCTGTTGCGGTTCGTCGAAATGCCGAAGATACTCCGCTGATGACGCAATACCCATGTCGACCACGTAGCAACGTCACGCCGCCACCTTGACGAAGCTCGGAAGAAACGAACACGCTCCCTAAAGAATACGTGATGACACGACGTAACAAAAACCCGAGAATGCGACGCAGCAGCGATTCGACACCGCCACCAAACTGTAACGCAAGAACCACCGACCTAGATGTGCTTCTCATTCGGCACGCAGCCAGCTCTTTAGTGGACACAGGAGTCGACTACTCCCGCCATGAGTGGATCCTTCGCCACCAAGGTAAAGAAAGTTAACGCTGCATGGGAATGCCCCCAAATCCGGAGAGCTGATAACACCGACTGTAGTCTTCGCAGCAAGGGTTACAGAGCATTACCAAACATTTCTTGCGACGCTTGTTATTTGTTACATTGCCTCAATTCATACCAGACGTAATGCTCGCTACTGACTTCCTAAGCAAACATGCTGCAGTCATGGGTTTAAGATTCAAGTCAATAACGCTGCCCACCTGATAGACGTCTACGTTTTCGTGCCTTGAACGTGCTCGAAGATGAAATCACTATCCCATCTCGCTCCTGCATGATTATTTCCATCGTAATTTATGACAATGGAGACATGGAGGGCATCGCTGAGTGATTAACAGCAGCTGCTCGACCTTGAAGTCGGTGCCGCCAGTGGTATCGCGCAATAGCGTGGAGAAAAGCCCAGGTTATATTGGCAAACTTCAGTCAAGAATTTAAACAATTTACCAAGGGCACAAACATTGCAAGCATGGAAGAAGTTACAGCCGTCAGTGATACGCTGGTCCCCTCCACGACTGCCATGACAACACGTGTTAAGCGGAAAGCACATGACCCGCAGTGCCTCGCCCCCGCTGTACCTACTAGCAATTGTAAAGTCGCCGACCGGGCATGCCCAGAGCGGCGCAGATACCGCAAGGAGCAGCCGGCCCGGCGCCCGATCGGTCACCAGTCTCGCCATTTCTGTAAGCTCAGCGAATTTGCGTTGACGGTGCTAACAAGGTAAATATACCTGGTAGCGAAGCATCCATAGAAGCCTATACGTTCAAAATATGGCGGTTCATCGGCAGTTCATAGGGCTTAGCGCCATCTGTGTGAGGAGGGAACACTTCCGGCGGAGGAAAAAATATTGTGACGCCATATCCATTAAAAACAGTAGTGACGTCATTTTGTTCTCCAAAGCTCGAAATTTGTTTTCGGGGGTCGGCCATTAGAGCTGTATATTCAAGTGCCCCGCCATTCGACGTGATGGGCGTTTCGAGCTTTCAGCGCGGAAATCAATGCTGGAAATGTTCAGCCGTAGGGGTGTCGAAACCGCACCCTTGCGCAGAACATGCTTTGTTTGGAGGCTGACGAACGCTTTGGGCCTAGAGTGCTCGGCCTTTCGTCGGAAGTCAAGCCCGTCGGCCAGCGCTGTCCCACGAATACAACTAAAGTGAACGATTATCTGGCCGTCGCAACTCACTACTTTTGACTGAACAGGTTAAGAAACAATGAAACTACACGCGTCACGAAATTCAGACAAACGTCGACAAGCAAAGCAACACATGTGAGGGGGCGTATTGTAACAGGTGAACTTTCCGAGTGCCCATTTCTGCCCACTTCAAGAGCTGCATTGCATTGCAAGTGATAGTGGTGTCAACGCCCGCCGCTATTGGTGGCCGCTCTTACGGTGGGCGCTGAAAAAAGGTATTTATTGATAATGATCAAGTAAAATAGAGTTGTCGTTTTCTCCGCATGCGTATACAAAATTGATTATGAATTTTATTTTGGTTGAATGAATCTAACTGTGTATCGCTTTAATTAAAAAACGCCTTTTTGTTTCGCAATGTTTATTCCCTCCAAACATAGTCGCGCTTCAATCGTTGCTCCCATAACCACCCTTGCTGATGTCGGTGACAATTTGTTCTGAGCCGCTTTTCGCCCGAAGCTTGGCGACCACTTGGATCGACCTTGGTGCTAATTTGGAAGCCACGTTGGGCCATTGACGCATGCGAATGAGATCTGATGGGGAAGTCTCAGAAAGCCATTTTGTTTCACTGGCGTGGTGTACTTGCTCGCATGACGTTCTTCACGCCCCCCATAAAGAGACATCTTGCTTTGTGATTGCGCCGCAGATGCGCTGCTGTATACTTCGCCTTGCATGGGTACGCGCCGACTTAGTGGGCGATTTTCGTTCTTTTTTGCTTTATGTGCCAATGCAAAACAGCATGAATGTGAACCTTCGCGAGTTACAATTATAATGTGGTGCTTGTGCGAATATTGCGCCGCAGTCGCTGAACTAGTTCTGCAGCCAGACGCTGTGTACCAGTTGTGCTTGCAGTTTTTTTATTATTATTAAAGCGCTCTAATAATTGCTGCATTCGACAGGCATATAGTTATTTTCAACTGTGTATTGCATGCCAGCAGAGCAAGGAGGTTTGAACTTCCCACACGTGCCCACTTTTGGTGCGCTACAGTTTCGAGTTCGCGCTGTTTCCTTCACAAAAAGTGCGCTCGTCTGTTATTCCATCCTGCGAAAGGAAACCTTTGTCTCGGTTTGCACTGACGTTGCGAATGCTCCGCCGCTGTTTTGTGCAGCCTGAAACGGTACCAGTTAAATCGCTCTCATATTTGTTGCTTCATGCTGTATAGTTATGTTTAATAGCGTATTGTGTGCAAGCAGCTTAAAGAGGATATGAGTTCCAACGTGCGCGTACTTCTGCTGCGCTACAATTTCGGGTTCTAAACTGTATTGGTTTGCGTTTACTTTCCGAGGTGGCACGTGAGCATTTTGAAGGTAATCAATATTTACATCGCCCACATGGTTTCTCTTTACTTGGTACTGGTGTACGGGCATGATTTCTCTACAATCAAATTGCTGTTATCGCTGTCGATTCGATCTAATGGCTGTTAGCACATGAACGTCTTTTGTGTATGCTTTATATAAACATGTATATAGAAGGTTAGGCCCAGATGATTTGGACCAATTACGGGCTAGAAATATCAAGTATTGCCGACATCCTAGTGAATCCTGTTAGTTTTCACGTGACGTCATGGGCGCCATCTTCGGGTACTGTGGCTAGCTTCCTCTGGGTACTTGGGAACCGGTTGGCGATAAGCGGATTAGCAAGACGCCTATAAGCTTTCGCTGCGCTTTCTGTACCCAAAGATAGTGGCTGCTATGGCGCCGGTGAAAACTACCTATTCTTGAAAGTGTGATTACGCTCCTCAGAAATGTTTTTTTTTTCAGCAACGGTTTCATTTTAATCAAGATTAATTTGCCTAACTTGTTAAATGCTGAATTTTGAACCCCTGTTGAGGAGCAACCTAAGAAACGTCATTCAGCAATGTATTCGCCAGCTTCATGTTTACATTTTTGCCAACTTCGAAAGTAGCAAGGTTCGTGAATTATAGAAATAAAAGTCATGGCGCGCGCTATTGTACTCCACTACACCGTGCTTTAAGCGAACGAAATCAGTATCCTTGCTGGGTATCCTTGTCGCACTTAGGATACACAGCATTCTTGCGTTATCACTGGGCGTCCTATTGCTCCACAGAAAGTCGTCGAGTGGTGCCTGCTTTTGAGGAGGACTTTTGTGTGTAGTTAGATAACTGAGCTTCTCGCAAAGCTTATTTCGTTGATTGCATTGACAGACGCTTGCTCTGAAGCAACGGTGAGCTATTGGATGTGTATTTTTCAGCTCTGCATGATGTCACACATTCTTTACGGTATTTAACACTAAATCGTTGTCATCGTCACTGTAGGGTACTATGTTTGCATGCAGAAGTTGTGAATTTGAATCTGAGACTCGGGCTATGCTTCCCATTATGGTGTAAATGCCTGTTCTCGAAAAATTCCTTGCGTGCATTTTCTTTGCTGTCACGAATTTGTTACTTATGCTGGTCTCGGGCATCCTCAGGAAGCATAGCAAAGTGTGATGTTCATAGCTCCGGATTTGACCAAGTCGATGAATTGCTTTTCACATGTTTGATCCAGGGCTGTGTTTAGAGTTTTGAAACAAGAAACTTCGTTACAGATTAGGGGTTAACCTTTATGCGACACTGGGTGATTTCTAAGAAGGAGCAATATCTGTATAAACGACATTTATGAATAACCTTGAGGCGCAACATTTCAACATTTAGAACTTGTATAACCTCTGGAATTCATTTTGGAAATTACAACGAATCTAGGTGCAAGCTCAAGAGTAGATTCATTACTAACACTGTTTTTCGTGCTCTTGGTACAGGCTAATTCTTGGTATTTGCCCAAATCATGGGAGCAAGGCTAAGAAAAAGCAAGGAAAGTGAGCCCAAACATCCCCAGTGTGACAAAAAATCATGTAGTCTGAGTGGAACGTTTCGGTAACTATCACAATGCTTTACTGCATTTTCCTTAGGTGGAAGTATTGAATACGGCATTAGTGTGCGCAAGGTGTCCGTACGCTACAGGCCCGCCCAACCTCCAACCCCGCACATCGAACGAGTTTTCATTGTCGCGGCTGATGTATTCACAACAAAAATGCAATGAACCAGAGCAGTTTTCCACCCTACTACTAGAGCAAGTGAATTTGAAATGTTAAAACTGCTGGTTAAGTATTGCTTTATACGCGCACAGAAATAGAGGCAACAGCCTAAACGCATTTTGTGAGCAGCTTGTGTCGCTCTATGCTCGTGTCGCTTCTGCTGGAGATACAACTTGTGCATTTTTATGAGTTCCGTATGATTGCACAATGTTGCAAATACCTAATCTAAAACTATGATGATGATATTTGGTGTTTTGTGGCGCAAGGGCCAAGTGTGGCCAATGAGCGCCAAGACAATGAATGGTATGTTTGCCATGATCAGTGAGTTCCGATGACAGGATGCAATGTGGCTGTAAAGGGGCCTAAGAACAAATCGCGGTATAGAAGCGTAAAACATATATCGAATAGAATTATGGCAGTGACGTGTGGAATGATCTATTGGTAGTGAACGGATGAGAAATGGTCATGGTGCTTACAGTATTAAGAATATAAAAGTAGCACGACGCCTACCGGAAGCCTTTGTAGACCAAGACCAGGAGGCACGTGCTTTCTTAAAAAAAATTAAAAAAAAATACCGCAGCAGCGGCCTCTCCAGAGAGGCCGTGCTACAAGTCACCTGCATATATAACACGAAAGTTAGGTATATCCTTTAAAAACGCGATAACGGATTGGTATTTAAAAAGAGGTTCATTGCCCAAAAACATACATGGATGTAATGGTAGGTTCTGCCGTAATGATAATGAAAAATGTATTTTCCTCTGAGGCTCCAGTTCAGGGCATTGCAGGAGGACGTGAAGTACACTGAGTGGCTCGCCACATTCATCACAGACAGGCGGATCGCCACCGGACAATAAGTATGCGTGTGTACTGTATGTGTGTCCTATTCTGAGTCTGCAAAGTGTAACTTGTGTGCGGCGTGTCTTCGATTCTGGTGGCCAATGAGCGAACCTAATCTAAAACTAGTTTTGCAGGTCAATGTGGATATGAAGATACCTCTACGTGTTGTCTTAGAGGAACATAGAATCCGTGAGGCATAAACTAAGTAAGCTGTGCCATCTTGTTCTTGGGCATTCTCCTTATGGCTTTTGTACAGTTAGATCCGTGAATGGTGCATTCATTACCTTGTCATCTGCATAGCTTTCACAGCTTCATTATTGTTTATCTGGTATTGGTAATTTTTTTTTCACGCGGTCTTGTTTGCTTCAGTCCACCTACTTCTTTTTTTCATTCCCCGCATCAGAAATTGACAGTAGTTGACGACACAGTGACCTGAGAACAGGTGCGTTACTTGTTTAGGAGGCAAAATGTTTTGTAGATTCCATGCAAAGTAAATAGAGGGGCCATCGTTTTGGTAATAGACTGCAGATGAGGTATATGTCAAATATGTATTCTGACTGTGCCCCAAGCTTAGTCCTCCATGTAAAAAGTGGTAAAACCGCAATTAGCAAGTAAAGTTGTCAGCCATAAGACAACCTCTGCAGTGCTATTCATTGTATGCGTACAGGAGGCATCAGAGAACTGGAATTGCAGAGGTTTCAAAATAAAAGTTATTAGTGAATGAGTTAGCGATTTTCAATTTTCTGATGACACTGTCTTATTAATTGAATCACGAGACAACTCCAGAGAATGATGGAGAAACAAAAGAAAAGTGACGCAGTAGGGTGGGCCTAACAATTAGTTGGAAGAAAATCCAATGTTCAGCTGGTACAGAACAGAACATCTGTTAACCATAGGACGTGAAACAATAGATCTGGTATATAAATATATTTACATTGACCATGCAGTTACCATTAAGCCAGCCCATAAAAGCGACATAATTGAGAAGCTAAGAATTGGGTGGAATATATTTCATTGGTACTCAGAGTAGCAGCTTGCCAGTATCTGTCACGACGAATGCTTGCAAAAGCTATATCTTACCACTACTCACCTATAAGGGAAAGTCAGGGGATAATGAATGAGGTTGAGATAAACTAAAGATTAACACTGAAAGTACGGGAATAGAACTGAACTAACTATGAAATAAATGCTAGTTATGACATAATTGCAGAAACCAAGGAAAAATATATGCAGAGGTAGTGCGTTAAGTGCAAACAAAATAGAAGCAGATCATCACTTAGGGTGAAGTTGTGGATCCGAAGCAAGAGCAAGTGTTGTATTAGTGACGAAAAGGATATGGGGAGTTGCAACTATTAAATCTATAGGGTTGAGGCTGGTGCAGCTGGTAGGTAACGGTTAACAGAAGCAAAATCAGAGATGCCTTGTTTCAGAGTGGTCATATTTAGGCTGACGATAGGCGTAAAGCGCGGACTCAGGTACTCAGACAACTGTCTCTTTATAACTAATTCCTTCTTCTATATAAAGAGCCGTGAAACAAGTTCAATCTCTGCAATCACTCTGCTCTCTCAATCCTGTATTGTGCTGTTGCCGCTCATCATATACTAACGGCCTGCGTACTGTAATTTAAACCTCCATAGCCTGAAAGTCACTTCGTAGGTAATCTTATAAAGTCTCTCCATGAAGCACACGAATATTGTATTCTTACGCTCTTTTGTTTCTTTTTTGCAGACTTTTGAAGATTTAAGAACGTACAAGATGGATCAAAATATTTGAAAGTGGTCATGATAAAGTTATTTCTTTTGTACATCACGGATGACCTCTCATGGCATCATCATCATCATCAGCCTATATTTTATGTCCACTGCAGGACGAAGGCCTCTCCCTGCGATCTCCAATTACCCCTGTCTTGCGCTAGCGTATTCCAACTTGCGCGTGCAAATTTCCTAACTTCATCATCCCATCTGGTTTTCTGCCGACCTCGACTGCGCTTCCCTTCTCTTGGTATCCATTCTGTAACCCTAATGGTCCACCGGTTATGCATTACAAGGCCTGCCCAGCTCCATTTCTTCCGCTTAATCTCAACTAGAATATCGGCTATCCCAGTTTGTTCTCTGATCCACACCGCTCTCCTCCTGTCTCTTAACGTTAGTCCTAAGATTTTTCGTTCCATCGCTCTTTGTGCGGTCCTTAACTTGTTCTCGAGCTTCTTTGTTAACCTCCAAGTTTCTGCCCCATATGTTAGCACTGGTAGAATGCAATGATTGTAGACTTTTCTTTTCAACGACAGTGGTAATCTACCGGTCAGGATTTGGTAATGCCTGCCGTATGCACTCCAACCCAATTTTATTCTTCTGCAAATTTCTTTCTCGTGATCAGGGTCCCCTGTGAGTAATTGACCTAGATAAACGTACTCCTTTACAGACTCTAGAGGCTGACTAGCGATCCTGAATTCTTGTTCCCTTGCCAGGCTATTGAACATTATCTTTGTCTTCTGCATATTCATCTTCAACCAAATTCTTACACTTTCTCGATTAAGGTCCTCAATCATTTCTTGTAATTCGTCTCCATTGTTGCTGAATAGGACAATGTCAACTGCAAACCGAAGGTTGTTGAGAGATTCGCCGTTGATCCTCACTCCTAAGCATTCCCAGTCTAAGAGCTTGAATACTTCTAAGCATGCAATGAATAGCATTGGAGAGATGTCTCCTTGCCTGACCCCTTTCTTGATAGGTAACTTTCTACTTTTCTTGTGGAGAACCAAGGTAACTGTGGAATCCTTGTAGATGTTTGCGAAGATATTCACGCATGCCTCCTGTACTCCTTGATTACGCAATGCCTCTATGACGGCTGATATCTCTACTGAATCAAATGCCTTTTCATAATCTATGAAAGCCATGTAGACAGGTTGATTGTACTCCGCAGATTTCTCGATTACCTGATTTATGACATGGATATGATCCATCGTAGAATATCCCTTCCTGAAGCCAGCCTGTTCTCTTGGTTTACTGAAGTCAAGTGTTGCCCTGATTCTATTGGAAATTATCTTGGTGAATATTTTATACAATACTGAAAGCAAGCTAATGGGTCTATAATTCTTCAGTTATTTAACGTCTCCCTTCTTATGAATTAGTATAATGTTGGCGTTCTTCCAGCTCTCTGGTACTCATCAAGTTGTGAGGCATTGCGTATAAAGGGCCGCAAGCTTTTCAAGCATGATATGTCCTCCATCTTTGATTAAATCTACTGTTATTCCATCTTCTCCAGCAGCTTTTCCCCTGGTCATGTCTTTCAAGGCCCTTCTAACTTCAGCGCTAGTTATAGAAGGAGCCTCTGTATCCGGTTCATCACTATTTTGAATGAAAGTAGCTTGGCTGTTTTGGGCACTGTACAGGTCAGTATAGAATTCTTTTGCTGCTTTTACTATGTCATCGAAATTGCTGATGATATTACCATGCCTATCTTTCAGTGCATACATCTTGCCTTGTCCTATTCCAAGCTTTCTTCTTACTGATTTAATGCTGCGTCCATATTTTACGGCTTCCTCAATCTTTCCCACGTTATGATTTCGAATATCCCTTACTTTTTTCTTGTTGATTAGTTTTGACAGTTCAGCAAATTATATCTGATCTCTTGAGTTGGACATTTTCATCTTCTGTCGTTTCTTTATTGGGTCCTTTGTTTCTTGGGAGAGCTTACCTACGGGTTGCCTTGGTGCCCTACCTCCCACTTCAATTGCTGCTTCTGAGATCAACCTAGTCGCGGTTTCATTCATTACCTCTATGTTGTCTTTATCTTCCTTTTCTAAACCTGCATATTTGTTTGCAAGCACCAGCATGATTTGGTCTGCTTTTACCCTTACTGCCTCTAGGTTGGACTGTTTCCTCTTGACTAATTTCACTCTCTCTCTCTTCAAATTGAGAGAAATCCTAGACCTCACTAACCTATGGTCACTGCACTTTACCTTACCTAACACTTCTAAATCCTGCACTATGCTTGGATCGGCAGAGAGTATGAAATCTATTTCATTCCTTGTTTCTCCATTAGGACTTTTCCAGGACCACTTCCTGTTGCTGCGCTTCCTGAAGAAGGTATTCATTATTCGGAGCCTATTCCTTTCCGCGAATTCTACTAACATCTCTCCTCTTGCATTCCTAGAATCGATGCCGTAGTTGCCAATTGATTGCTCACCAACCATGACATACTCACGTTAATTATATCATTAACAATGCTAACCGTGCACTAGGATACCTACGCCGCAATTTCGCTGAAGCACCAAGCCATTTAAAATTATTACTGTATCAAACGCTAATTAGACCTAAACTTGAGTATGCGTCCCAGGAAATGCCTGATAATTCTTCAAATAGTCCTGCTAAGCTAGCTTCACTCGAGAGGGTGCGCGTGTTGAACGTTGCCAGGTTCAGTTTCCATTGGCGGCCTGCCTTGACCCAGAGATTCTTAGCACCCTCTGCCGCGTAGCAGGTCTGACCGCCGCCTTGGTCAGGTGCTCCGCAGCCACTGGGAACTGAGGGCCATGGGTTAATTGTCGGAGTCATGAGGGAGGTAGTGGCCGAATATTGCACCAGGGAGGCCAATTCCTGTTCTGGTGAGGGAGTGACTTTGATGAAGCTTAGTGGGCCTGCCTAGTTTGGTTGCACCTGAACTAGTATAGCCCCACTAGCTCTCGGCAATATGTACTTTTTTTTTCTTTGCCGGTGTCAGGCACGACTCCATGCCTGAAAATGTAGTGGAATGGAGCAGGATTCGAACTTACGACCTTCAGATTTGAGGTCGGGTGTTCTACCTCTACTCCACGCCACCACGCGAAAGGGGTCAGGCAAGGAGACACAATCTCTCCAATGCTATTCACTGCATGCTTAGAAGAAGTATTCAAGCTCTTAGACTGGGAAGGAGTAGGAGTGAGGATCGATGGCGAATATCTCAGCAACCTTCGGTTTGCAGATGACATTGTCCTATTGAGCAACAATGGAGAGGAATTACAACAAATGATTGAGGACCTTCATCGAGAAAGTGCAAGAATTGGGTTGAAGATGAATATGCAGAAGACAAAGATAATGTTCAATAGCCTGGCAAGGGAACAAGAATTCAGGATCGCTAGTCAGCCTCTAGAGTCTGTAAAGGAGTACGTTTATCTAGGTCAATTACTCACAGGGGACCCTGATCATGAGAAAGAAATTTACAGAAGAATAAAATTGGGTTGGAGTGCATACGGCAGGCATTTCCAAATCCTGACTGGGAGCTTACCACTGTCGTTGAAAAGAAAAGTGTACAATCATTGCATTCTACCGGTGCTAACATACGGGGCAGAAACTTGGAGGTTAACAAAGAAGCTCGAGAACAAGTTAAGGACCGCACAAAGAGCAATGGAACGAAAAATCTTAGGAGTAACGTTAAGAGACAGGAAGAGAGCGGTGTGGATCAGAGAACAAACGGGGGTAGACGATATTCTAGTTGACATTAAGCGGAAGAAATGGAGCTGGGCAGGCCATGTAATACGTAGTATGGATAACCGGTGGACCATTAGGGTTACAGAATGGATACCAAGAGAAGGGAAGCGCAGTCGAGGACGGCAGAAAGTCAGGTGGGATGATGAGGTTAGGAAATTCGCAGGCGCAAGTTGGAATACGCTAGCGCAAGACAGGGGTAATTGGAGATCGCAGGGAGAGGCCTTCGTCCTGCAGTGGACATAAATATAGGCTGATGATGATGATGATGATGAGTATGCGTCTGCAATCTGGGATCCAGGCTTACGTAACCTTGCAGATGCAATAGAGTCTGTTCGGAATCGTGCAGTTCGCTTTATCGTATGAAATTATTGACGTACTGCCACTGTTTCGCTCATGAAATCTAATCTTGGCCTTCCGAACTTGCTCTTACGAAGAAAAATTTCACGTCTTTGTCTCTTTCATAAAATTTTTTCTTGAACCAGGCACTGAAACGCGAACTTTATCACAACCATTGTATTTGTCAGCGCGTATTGATCACCAGCTTAAGGTCGGCATTCTTTTTTGCCATACTAACTTGTTTCATGACTCATTTATACCAAGGACTAGCTCAGAATGGAACCACCTTCCCAGTGCCATCGCCAGCATTGAAGATGTACAGTCATTCAAGGCCGGAGTTGTTGACCCCTTCACAGAATAACCTGCGCAGCTATTTGTTAATTCAATAAGTTTTGTATTTTACATGTATAATAATGTTGCTAACGCTATTGTCATTCAAGGCCTTTGGTATTGACCTGTTAATCTGCTCTGTTAATCATTGTTCTCTTTCTTGTTTTGTTTTGGTTTTTTCATACATAGCTTTGTTGTTTACGTTATTGCGTTTGTTTAATCAGAATGTACCCACCCCCTCTGCAATGCCACTTGGGCCCTGAGGGTATTGCAATAAATAAATAAATAAATAAATAAATAACAAAATAAATTCTCACTTATGAGAAATAATCCAAAAAAATTCTGGCAAATAATTTCTCCCTGTAAGTCTTCTGATCACATTACAATACACGATGCAAAAGAAACTCCGCTTTCTGACGAAGATTCTGCGGTAGCCTTCAATGCATATTTCGCGTCTGTTTTCACACAGGAAGACTGTTCCAATGTGCCATTTGTTCCAGATAAACCCTTCCCTTTCATGGCTCCAATCAGCTTGACTGCTGAAGATATCGCGAACCTCATCACAAATCATAAAGTTTCCACATCATCTGGCATTGAAAACATCAACTCTAAAATACTCAAGAATACTACTGGTATTTCCAGTCGTTTTCTGTGTGCTCTATTTAACCAGTCTTTATCATCAGGCGAGCTGCGTGTGGATTGGAAAACTGGTAAGGTAGTTCCTCTATTTAAATCTGGTGACAGACACTCACCCCGTAATTATCGTCCAATTTCACTAACTTGCATATGCTGCAAATTTCATAAACACATTATAGCTTCTCATATCTACGATCACCTTGAATCAAATAACTTTATTTTCCCTAATCAACATGACTTCAGAAAAGGCTATTCATGTGACACTCAGTTATTCGAATTCACAACTGACCTTCACTTCAACATGAACACTAATGATCAAACCGATTGCCTCTTCCTCGATTTCGCTAAGGCGTTCGATAGTGTACCTCATTGCCGTTTAATCTCCAAGTTGTCTGCCCTTTGTATAGATTCTTTAACACTGTCCTGGCTTCGTAACTTCTTGTCTTCACGTCAGCAATTTACAGTGGTCAATAACATTTCGTCTAACCTTTGCGACGTCTCGTCCGGTGTCCCCCAAGGCAGTGTGCTAGGTCCATTACTTTTTTTAATATACATCAACGACTTGCCCGCTAACCTTTCATCCTCCGTTAGGTTGTTCGCTGACGACTGCGTCATCTACCGCAATATTAAATGTATCGACGATCATTCTAAACTGCAAAATGACCTTGACCTAACCAACAGATGGTGCGTAACTTGGCAGATGTCCCTTAACGCCTCAAAATGTAAGTTAATTTCGTTTAATAGAAAGCGCACTAACTCGGTATTTCACTATTCCATTGATGATACCTAATTTCGGCTACCCCATCGTACAAATATCTCGGCGTTCACCTTTCATCAGATTTATCCTGGACAACGCATATAGCAGCTGTCTCATCGAAAGCTTCTCAATCTCTCGGCTATCTGCGCAGAAACGTGTGCAACGCAGCTTATGATGTACGTAAATTAGCATACCTTACATATGTTCGCCCACAATTAGAATACGCTTCATCCACATGGTCACCATATCAAGATTATCTAATTCGTATGTTGGAAGGTGTTCAAAATAGGGCAGCCAGATTCATATCTGGCAACTACGACTATCATTCAAGTGTTACCCGAATAAAGCAAGACCTTACATTTCAGTCATTGGAAGATCGCCGTGTCATCGCTCTTTTATGTCTTTTTCACAGGTACATTTATAGTAATGTATTTCACTGTTTGCCGCTTCATGCACCTATGCGCACATCTCGACGCATTCACAATGCACTTAGTTTTGCACGCATTCATGGTTTAACGAAGGCATTTAACTCATCACCATTACCTCGAGCTATTGCACATTGGAATAGTCTTCCGGATCGCATTGCATCCATCTCTAATCGCGAAACATTCCGTGATAACTTGAATTCGTGGCGTATTAATATTGTATAAAGATGTTGTTCTGTGCTTTTTGTAATATTTGTATTGTTGCCTTTGTTTTCGTCTGTATCTTTGTTTTTTATTTATTTTTTGTATCTTTTTTTTACTTGTAATTACTGTTGCCCCCTTACTCAATGCCCTTCAATGGGCCTGTAAGGTATTTTTAATAAATAAATAAATAATTAAATAAATAAACAAAAATAAAGTGCACCTGGCTCGATGTGCACCTGCCTCGTTGATGCTGAAGACTTCTTCTGTACTCTCTGCCTCAGGCCTGGTATAACATGCTGCCAAAGGAATTCCGTCGTGCGGTCAATGATCCGCGAGATCTGGAGCCCCGATTGCTCACTTGGTGCAGGTTCCAGAAGTAGCCTCAAGTTGTCTCTACATTCGCACTTGCCGCTGCCACTCCGAGCGCATCAGCTTGCAGATCCGAATCCCATGGTTAGTTGAGTGTTGACAGCACCCGAATAAAGCAAGAACTTGTGGTGTCAGGCTTTGGGTGGCAGATGTGTTACTAATTGCATTCACAAGTTTTGGAGTAGTTCCATTTCAAAACGCTTCTGGTATGAATTGCGACAATTTTCTGGAACTTCTTAGTTTTTATGTTAACTCGACTTACGCGAGTGAAACAAAAAGATGGAGTATGCATTGGGTTTTGTATTGCCGCCTGCTTAAGTGACTTGTACCAAGCTAACAGTGACCAGGTTCTTGATGAACGCCTGATAAATAACACCGATGTAGTGAAAGTGTCCAGATTTGTCGACGATTTTTTAAATATTCTTAATAGCGAATTGGGTAATCTTGACTCGCTGGTTTAAAAAACCCTAACCATTTTTACTGAAGTGTTGTCCCCTTTGTTGTTGACCCATTAAGTCCCTGTAAGCCATTTTACAAGGTTTTTGGACTTGCGATTGTACTTTTCGCCACAAAAGGTGTTGCTGAAGTTGTCAGCCGAGAGGCAATAAGCCAGTCCCACCATTTCCTCCCACTCATTTAAAGCTCGTAAAACGCGCAATAGTAACATCCTGTTTCAATAATTCTCTCATGAAGCCATGTGGCCACAAAGTAGAAACCAGTTTCAGGGATCAGGCTACGTGACTGGCAGATTCTGGTTACCCGTTGTGTATGCTCACCTCGGTCGCGGAGGGCTAGAGCAGGAAGTATAAAAATGCATCAAAAGGAAGCAGTAACACTGCTAGAGCAAAGAAAGTCGCTGTGGTACCTTAAAGGGACACTAAATAGAAACAGGAAGTTCAGCTGGAATAAAAGAGGGACCTTCAGGAATTCATATAGTTTTTGTTGGGTGCAAAAATATGAGTTATTAGCGGAGAAATTCGTAAACAAAGACCAAATATCTCTTCCTCAATTTTCCTCACCCCAGATTTGGCGCTGAAGCAGTGTCGTCACAGATTTAATTGCTCTCAGCGAATCAGAATGCGCCATGATACGTCACCACTTGCGTAAACGGCCGAGGCGCTGGATGCATCATGGCTGCATGCATTGTCGCTGCGTTTGCGTTCGCCGCGATGGATACCGTTGCTGCCGCTGAACTTTGCAACGAAGAGCTCGCCAGGGAAGCAGGGCTGCATTTCAGTGATAATCAGTGAAACGGAGCGCGAAATGATCATCCGTGCTCGAGCAGTAGGTGTTTCCGTGTGTGATGGCGGTGAGCCGCCGGCCGCGCCGGCGGAAAGCAGAGCTTCGTTTTCGTCGACGGAAGGCGAAGCGTCCGGTCCGCCAGGCGACGATGTTCCGGACAGAACAAGCGTAGAAATTTGCGCACGTACTCGGTATGGTTATTTCGTGGCTTTATTTATTGACATTCAGCACTCACCCGCCAGTTTGCTGCTGTAGGGGCACCGGTAGGGGGTTTGATGAAGGCCGCAATGAGGGAACAGCTGCTCGAGAAAGGACTGGCCTCTGGGGCACGCCAAGATACTTTACGAGGGCAAGATTATACACATAATCCGAGGGCGAGAAATGGAGAGAGCACACCATCGGTTTCTCTGACTGTTTTGCCGTTTTATCATCGGCAGAGCACTGAGCCATTGCGAACGCCGGGGAGCCGGGGCTCTCCACGCGACACCACATGAAAGGACACAATCGAGTCAACACTGCCGCTGCCCCTGAGCAAGCACCTTGGGCCATTTATACAGCCCTCAACACTACACACACGAGGCATTTTATGGCTGTTTCCCGCGAAGTCAACGTTTTTCGAGCCACGCAACACGCAACAAAACACCGTAGAGCGGAACAGGCGCGCGCAACGATGCATTGACCAAAAACGAAACTACGAAACTATCACGGCCGCATGTAACTCCATGCCATTTTTTTTATTTATTCAATTTTGTGCTAAACTTGTACTTCCTCGCTTGAAACGGTTCAAAAAGTTGGCAAATGCTGTTTATGTACGTTTAAGGTGTATTTCATTTTGCGCTTTATTAACAGCGATAAATCGCTCTCGATCAATCGCGACCGGCCTGCATTTGTAATCTCCGACGTCACGAACGTGTAGTGCGGGAATTTCGAAGGGGCGTCAGCACCTATCCTTCAGTTTTTCGCTATTTTCTCGCTTATTAAACACCTGTTTGCAGTAAGAATGGTATGGCTGTGATCGTGAAAGGATAATCTACCATTTAAGCTCCACTTCCGGTTTCTCTTTAGTGTCCCTTTAAATTCATTGTATCTCTCATACCCTGTCATGAGTGAGTGGACAGCGACAAAACACTGCGTAGGAGCGTCTTCTCCAAACACCATCAAGTCGCCGACAAATAAGACGATACTGGCGGGCGGTGGCACGAGCGGCCGGACGATGGAGAAAGCGGATGAACTAATCAGTAGTGGGCACGAAACCACGGGTACGAGGAACCAGCAGAGAGAAGAAGACGAGACTAGAACGTTCGAAGAAGAGATCGCTCGGAGACGGGCGTTCGAAGATCGCTGGTGTCGAGGTTGAAGTCGTCGGGGTCCAGACCTGAAACCGAGAGCCTCAACAGAACCAGGACGACCCCGGCTGTCCCAGGAGAGATCAGCCGAGCGTAGAGCTCGGTTATTCCTGCTGCAGCTGCTGCTGTTGGCGTTCCTGTTCCTGTTCCTGAGCCGCCGTGCGGAGTGCAGAGGACACCTGGGGGTGACCAGAGGCCTGGAGCGACGCCGGTGAGAGGCCCTAGGGTGAAACCGTGAGCAAAGGAACCAGCACGTGCGCCGCTCAGCTGTAGCGGTCGCACTTGGACGGCCTTCGACTCTGACAGTCTGGGACTCTCATGCTCCGGGTTGGCTCTGCCGTACGTCCGCGTCCCTCGTATCCGACTGCCCGCCACACCACTACCACCGTCAACGCAAGTGCCAGTGCACGCCGTCAACGCAAGTGCCCGAGTAAATAAAACTCGGTGATTATTGTTTCTTTATTTGTTCTAGACTGAGACTCGTTCGAACTTATCGCGTGGACTAAAGAGGCATTCCTGAAGAGGCAAAAAGTACCTAAAGAGGTACTTTTTTATGTACATTCTGTGTGCTGTTTAGTGTTTTTTTTTCTCTTGCAATGAATATTGAGTTTGTTTTGGGAAAAAAATGGCTTCGTCTTTCCTGAACTGAGGCTAAGCCTCAGTTTAACAACTCACACCCGAGGAACCTGTCATCACATACCCTCAGAAGAATAGCAGGAATATCGGGGGTGGACGTAGTTTTCTCTGCCCCTGAGCGTCTACAGAAGCTATGCAACCAAGTTAATTGAGAGAAAAACCAGACCATCACGTGTTCTACTAAACATCGCCAAGAATTTGTATCCTGCATTCGCGCAAAAACGTATGTTGGTCATACTGGCAGATGTATAAATGAAAGACTAAAAGAGAATTAGTATAACGTCACCAAAGTAATCTCGGGTCATTTGGGCATTCATTTCCGAGACTGCAGTGGCTGAAACCCCATGTTTAAAGATACTACTGTTCTGTATAGTGCTCATAGCAGGATGACAAGGGAGATTGTGGAGGCCTGTGAAATAGCAAAATTAGGAGAAAAGTGCGTGAGCAAGCCTTCAGTGTCACTATTCGAAAAAGTGATACGATACCTAGGTTTATCGTTGTAACTTTTGCAGTGTTTGTTTTGATCATGCCTTAGACATGTGTACGGTTCACTGATATGTCCCACTGAATGTTCCTTTCTTGTGCTTTTTGTCTTCTTTGTTTCCACTCAATTGGTATATATTTATAGATGCGTGCGAAAATAAAATCTATAGTTGAAACTAGCGCTGTCTCTGTGTGTCTGTTTCTTTCTACGTTCTCGTCCAGTGGTGCTTACACATTCTATCATAGATTCCAGCCAACTAGCTAGCCCGCCAACGTGTTTTAACCAACTTTGTGAAAAACATTTGATATGCTTTTTCGAACCTTATGAGACCCTCCGACGCATCGGCGCACTTAGATGAGAGGTCATGCCGGACGGCCTTACGCCATCACAGCGGCACCACTCGCGACCTGAAGTAAGCCATGTTGTGCGCCTTAATTCGCACTACCAACGCTAGCTAACTCTGGGACTTTCATTCTTTGGTGATTTTTTGTGTTTACTTACCACACGCGATTTTGTTTTAATGCGAAAGCAATATATTCCCGATTACGCGAAAATCTGGCGGCGTCGGCGTGACCGAAAGATGGTAGTAAAAGAAGGCTGACGGGGCAATGAGTAAAAACATTTGAAAATAGGCTTGGAATGACGTCAAATTTCTCGGGGCAGGTTCGTGTAAATGAATGCTTTGAAAAGAAAACTTTGTCGCATTATGGTCTGTGTGGGAATCGAACCGGGCCTGCGGCACGAGTACGCTTCCCCGACGCCTCGGTTCAGACTGACTAATGGCGTATTCGGGTGGTCGTTTGAGAGCACTCTGGCTCTGCTACAAAAGCAGTGAAAAACAGCCTCATTGCTTTAGTACTAGTGTAACCGGGTATGTTAGTGATGCTCCTGCTTTATTTTCATACGCAGAGGCCTATTATGGCAGCAGTTGTGTTTATTCGCTTGTTTCCATGACCTTTGTAGCACTTCCAGAACACTCTGAAACGGCCACCGGAATATGCCATAAAGTGTGCCTAGTGTGTGCGTCATTGCACACGTCACGTCGCAGCCATCTGACTGACTAAACGTGAGCCCTAATGCTTGAATCACTGGGCACGTGGCAGCCAATGGGGATTGCGAGGCGCCATGTCATGAGTGCATCACATGAGCGCGTTCACGATTTTCCGTCTTCTACAAACGGTATATTGATTTAGCTTTCCCACACACAAGCAGTCTTAATGTGTCTCTACTGATCTTTCTTTATAAGCATGGAATGATTTCAGCTCCCGTAGTCGGCGACCTTCAAATGACCTTGAGCCATAAGCCGGTGCCGTTATCTGGGCACTCAAACGCGAACATCAGGGCATCGTTGCGAGAACAGAATGAGATCATCCGGGCAACCACTCAAATGCGTAGCAAATGCGGTATCTGGCCGCAACCCTTTGTACAGTACCGCATTACATACGCTAATTACCGCGCAAACAAATTAAAAAAATAAAGCCTCCTAGTTCTTACTGATGCTTGTTCACAATGTCACTCAAGCTGTCTCTTCTAGTACGCTGAAAGATTATTTGTCATTTCTAATAGCGACGTTCAAAAGGCAGATACAGGGCACCATAGACTTGATTGTCATCTTTTGGCGGGGAGCCACGGTTTTCTGTGCTCTTTTCAAAGTCAGCGGTCCGCGAATTCCGCGGCGCGGATTTTGTGCCGCCACGCTCCGTCAGCAGGCCGGCAGTGTCCGGTGCACCGCGGAAGGTTGTGGGGTGTGGTGTAGCACGGCTAATGGATAAAAACCAAGGTGAGTCCTGCCGCGTGCGTCGAAGCGGCGGGATCAGTCAGGGCGCCACCAGCCTAGGAGTGTTGTCTGGGAACGCCCTAGAAAACTCGTCAGGAAAGCACTAGGAACGAAGTCGCCTGTGGATGATGAAGCATCCCATCCTCCACAGGTAGTGCTTTCCAGCCGTCCAAGCGGCCGCGAATGCAACTACGGCTGTCACGTTCGCTCCCATTGCAGATCGCCACCTAACGCGGCCAGCTGCACATTTTAGAATTTCTTTTATGGCGGGGGCTTTGTCCGTCCCTCCTTCCGTTCCGCGGCGTTCCACACCCCCACAGCGCATGCGCGTCCCCTCCCCCTCTCTCTGCTCTCCTATGCTCCCCCCCCCTTTTCTCTCCTGTAGGAATCCTCTACTCTACTCAGGGGCGCGCACGACCGGTGGTGCGACAGCTGCATACTCCGCTGGGGACGCCACGGTGGTTCCGCGGTATGAAAATGATGGAGCGCGCGCGCCTCATTCACCTGTGCAGCGCCGCGATGAGCACTCGGGCCGCTGCCACGAAACGGGGGCGGCGACGTGGCGATCCCGAACTTCGGGCTCGCGAAGCCGAAAGGAAACGTGAACGGCGGCAAGCGGACCCTAAACTGCGGGCTCGGGAAGCCGAGTCGAAACGTCAACGTCGAGCGGTGGATCCCGAGGCGGCGCGGCAAAGCGAAGCCGAAAGGGGAACGTGCATAGACCTGATCTTTGCAAACTTTAGAATGAAAACTCTGGAACAGCAACCCTTGACGCTACACTTCACCGACCACAAGGACGTCGTCTTCAAAGCGCCGCGTGCACCGACGCTAGTAATCGCATACAGCCTCTAAATAAATAAACAGGCAACTACCACGTTCTCCCTCTTCTCTTATACAGTTTCATTCGGCCTCTCAATAAAATTACACCATCTCCCGCTCAAGCTAACCATCTTCCCGCTGCTTCGCATCCACCCATGGTTCACTTTAGCGGGAGATGGAGTAATTTTTTTCAAGCGAACCTTGCATTGCGTCACAAGTGTCGGTGGTGGTGGTGTAACGCTAAAAAACCCGGCGGCTCCCAGAGTCGAGCAGCTGTTCCAGCTGCGAGCTGCGCCGGTGCCGGATCGAGTGACGCGCGCTACCAATCAGGGTCGTTTGGTGCGTCGCGTGGACTCCACACTCTGGCGTAGACTGGACAGCCAGGTGGAGTGCGGCCTGGCTTCCCTCGCCTCGGAACAGTCTCGGCAACCCATTGAGAAGGCCTGCATGGTGCGTTCCGCTGAGGAGCACGCTGGGTTTGAGCAACGACACCACAGATATTACAATATACTATCAAGACAGTCATCGCTTTTACCCCCGCCCATGTAAAGGCCTTAGGAAGGAGGATGAGTGGCTCTTTCTCCGCCTTCTAACCAATACTTTGCTGTTCCCGGCAGTTCTAAAACATTTTGACCCCTCCTTTAGTAGCAACTTCCCACACTGTGGTGCGGTGTCTTCAGACACCTATCACATGGTGTGGGCCTGCCCCTCCAACCCGGCCATCCCCCCCCCCATCCCAAACCCAACCCGGGAAGACTGGGAGGCGACCCTGCTCGGCTGCCACTACTTACAGGCCCAACAAGCCTTAGTTGGGCGCACCCGGGCGGTGGCTACCGCCACTGGGGTCCCGAACTACGGACTGGTCCAAGCAAACTTCCTGTCCCTCCATAGCCAAATAAATGTTTTCACCACCACCAACAACTCGCTCGGGAAAGGGCTCGTCGTCAACGTGCCGATTCTAGCGTCAGGGTTTCCGATGCCTAAGCAAAACGCCAGCGAACAGCCGCCGACACTGAGTTTAAAGCAAATGAAGCGGAAGTCCTGCGACAGCGTCGTATTGTCCTCCAGGAACCTTACAACGGTGGTGCACGCCTCGGCAACGCTAGCGCCAACTTCCCCGGTGCAACAGCCAGGTTTCAACGCGAGTTTCTCAACCGGAACTTCGGTGCAGCTGGAGTGTGTGTGGGCGGTTGTGGTTCGAGCAAAACGTGATACTCGTCAGTGAAATTCGTTCCGAGGAACACCGAAGAAACACACGACAAGCTTCGCTTACCCCAATTTTCTCGACATGGGAAGGTCTTGTGATTTTTAAAGAGAAAGCTTCATTACGCTACCTCGGGCCGCCGTCGGCGAGTCAACTGTTTTAACCTTGAGAGCTAGAGGTCAAACCACAAGAGAGCATTAAGGTGCGTTTATAGCCCATCGTAGAGCATTGCACGGGCCAATCTTTTCAGCCCTGGGCCCGGCGCGGGCCAGTTTTGACGTTGGGCTACCCGCCCGAGCCCGACCAAAAGTTTTATGGCAAGACCCGGGCCCGCCCTGGGCCCTGAAATATTCTACGTTACTCGCCCGGCCCGCCACCCCTTTACCTTAGGCCCGAGCCCAGCTCGATACCGGCCCGAACCCGGCCCGAGACTGGAAAAGATCACCGAGCGGCACTTAAAAACAAATAATATAAAGAAGAGAATGAAATGAATTTATTCTTAAGGCATACATACATGTCAAATGCAATTATGAACCTCATTTGAGCGGCCTGAACGCAAATACCAGCGCTCGAAGTAGTACGAATGACCCTGCCGAGGAGTATCGCCAGCAGTTTGCAAAGGCGCGACCTTTATGCGGCCCAATCCACTTCTATCGCAGCGCCGCCACAGTATATTTACACGTCGGGCGCCTCACTGCAAAGTATGCGCCGCCCTAGCTGCTCGTCCCACTCAACCGTATTCTAGTACACTATAGCCGAAGCACAGCCACGACCGGTCGTGAGCGCAGCGAATAGATGGAGTAAATGGAGAAAGAATGCTTCTCATTCCTCCATGATGCAGCGTAATGCGCTGCTGCTAGGCGGCCGGTTGAGAACATGCGTGCAATCATGCATAGACGCAGTGCCATATTTCAGCCGCGTGACGAATTATCTTATCTTACCGGTCATCATTTTACCAATTCGCCTTTGAAGAATCAGCAAGTCGCGAACGCGCTTGCACCCTGCTGAAAGCATTAATTACGCCGATTTAAGTAAGGAATACAATGGCATCCCTTGGTTTGAGGCGACTTCGGTCTTTCTGGACTTTTACATTCTGTTCCAACCGCGCAAAATACGACGGAAGAAGAAAAGGGAAGTACAAAGGAGTAGCACTGCTAGCTTCCAGCTGCGCCGGGGCAACAGGTTTTTCAGAGTCGAGACGCGCGAGGATAACTCGCTGCACGTTACATGCTCACCACCAGAAAGTCCGAGCCCGGCCCGGGTCCGCGTCAAAATACCCGAGCCCGGCCCGGGCCCGGGTCAAAAAGCACATGCAATGCCCGAGCCCGGCCCGAGCCAGTGACAAAACTGCCCTACCCGAGCCGGGCCGGGGCTTCCAGGTAAGCCCGAGCCTGTGCAGTGCTCTAGCCCATCGGCACGCGGGCGAGCGTCATCGGATGCCGGGCGCATCCGAGTGCATTGACGGCGCGTCTGGTTACGTTGGCGGCGCCAGTGCAGCGAACCATCGGTCGAACTACTGCCGCTGTTGTTCTCGCCAATGTGACATAACGTGTGCGCGCGTTCACGCTACATCGGACTATATTTCGGCCTTTACAGAGCCCTGAAAGAAGACATTTCCGCTGTTGACCGAGTAGAGTTGGGCGAAACTACACCTCAGCCACAGCTCGACAATGGGCTTAGCCAGGGCAGTTCGCTATCAACCAGGGTTAACCAAAGCTAAACCACAGCATTTTCTTTAATCGGTGGCTGTTGGTGTGGTGTGGTCGGGTGGGCCTTTGCGAACATGCACTATACCTATGGCCGGTGGGCACCCACTTACCTATGGCCGGTGGGCATCCACTTGTCGTCGGGGATTTCAATGCCCCACGCAGTGTGTGGGGTACACCCATGTCACGCCCATGGACGCGAGCTGTGGCAGACGGTGATGGAAGCGGATTTGACCCTCATCACTGATAAGGATTTCCCCACTAGAAGACGCAACTTCACTTGCCGCGACACTACCCTAGACTTCTGTTGTCGAGAACGTCGGGGAGGTCAAATGGGTCAACGCGGCTCTAGACCTCCCTCGCGGTTGCCCACTGTAGAACGAGGAAATTCAAGATGGTCGACTGGGAAGTTTTTCGCAAGATCAGAGCCGAGCGGGCACCGATGGGCGAGACAGATTTTGAAAGTTGGTGCGAAGGGATCAGGGATGATGCCGCGGGGGCGACCAAGGAGGTCGTCACTGACCTCGACGTTGGCAAGATGGATAGCAGGTTGGCCCACCTGCTGAAAGCCAAGTAAGCCCCCCTTACGAGATGGAAGCTGCAAAAGCATAATAGGAGGCTCCGCAAGAAGGTTTCCAAGGTTAAAAGGGAGATCGAAGAGCACTGCAAGAACCTGTGTAAGTAACAATGGGAGGAGCTCTGCGAATCCGTCGAGGGCCAGCTCAGATCCGGCAAGAGCTGGGGTCTGCTCAAACGCCTTCACGATGAGGGCAGCACCAGGCACAGCCAAAAACGATCCCTCGGGCGAGCCATCCACCTCGTTTCTGACTCTACCCCGGACGAGCTGATTGCCGATAAGGTCAAAGACAAGTACCAACAGGCACTGCCAGTCACGGCTAGCTCTGCCCCCACCCAGTTCCCGAACTACGCGGGGTGTGAGGTGCCAGAGTTAGACCAGCAGTTTACTGCGGTTCAGATCCGACAGGTCCTCTTCTCCCTCAACAGCAAATCTGCCCCGGGCCCAGATGGCGTCACTAACAAGCTGCTCAAAAATCTCGATAATGAGTCGATCGAAAGGATTAATAAAATGTGGCGCTGTGGACAGGTCCCTACACAGTGGAAGAGAGCCAGCACGGTACTAATCCCCAAACCCGGTAAAGCACCAGGAATAGACAATCTAAGACCTTGACGTCCTGTGTCGGTAAACTCGCAGAGCATGCCCTGCTCAGCCGGCTCACGGTGCAGCTCGATACCAATGACCCATACACCCACAATATTATTCGTTTCAGAGCCGGCCTCTCGGCACAGGACGCCATGAAGCTGATAAAGTATTAGAGTTGATAAAGCATCAGATCATCGACCGGAGCACGTGAGGTACCAGAGGCCTCCTTGGATTACACATGGAGAGGGCCTTCGACAATATCTCACAAGAATTGATTATCTAATCTATTTCTGGCCTCGGGCTTGGGAAGAGCGTCTACGACTTCGTCCGATCTTTTCTTAGCCAGAGAACTGCCAAGCTCAAGATCGAAGGATGCCTCTTGCAAAAGATCACCGTCCGTTCACGCGACACGCCTCAGGGCCTCAGTCATCTCGCCAACATTATTCAACATCGCAATGATTAAGCTTTACAAGCAGCTCGCCAAGATTCAAGGAATCAACCACACCACCTACGCAGGTGAGATCACCATCTGGTGCGCGGGCGGGAGTGACAGCTAAGTTTAGAACGCTATGCAGAGTGCCATCGATGCGACCGGGCGCTTCATCCGCCCCACTGGGCTCAGATCTTCTCCATTCAAGTCTCAACTACTACTCTACAAGAAAATATCCAGAGGTGGTGGCCACCGTGATTCGAAACCGAAATACTGCTTTTCAGTGGTGACGGGTCCCCGGTGCCCAGAGTGGACTCGCTCCGAATATTGGGGATGTATATGGAGGCTAATGGTGCCAATGGCACCGCATGCACTCAGAATGATCATCGCCAAGACGGAGAGTGCTCTCGGCCTCATCCGGAGAATCGCCAACAGGCACCGCGGAATCAAGGAAGACAATCTCACCCGCATTATACATGTTTTTGCGCTCTGCCACCTTTCATACTCGGTAGCCATGCATAATTTGCATGCTGCAGAAAGGAACAAGCTCAATTCCCTCATCAGGAAGGTCTGCAAGCTCGCCCTAGGCTTACCTGTAGCACTCAGTCCGAAAACCTGTTGAAGCTGCGGTGCACAACATTCTCGAGGAAATAATCAAGGTGCAAGAGCGCTCACAGCTGCTCCGGCTATCCGGCACCCCGGCGGGCCGCAAAATTTTCGACGAAATGGGCCTCTACCCTATCGACCAGTGCCCCGACGCCGTCCGGATTCCCAGGGACATCAGATCTCAACTGCACATCGCGCCCATTCCTCGCAATATGCACCCCGCACACAACGTCGGCAGACGTCGGGCCAGGGGCAGAGCATGTCCGAAATATCCACATTGAGGCAAGCTTCGTGGATGCCGCGGCTAATGCCCCACAAGAGGCATGCGCCGTCTCCATTGTCGACTCTAATTCCAGGATCACTTGCTACGCTACGGTACGCACTTCGAAGCCCTTGGAAGCCGAACAGGCTGCAGTCGCGCTGGCTGTGCTCAATGTTCGCAGAGATGCAATATATAGCGATTCCAAGGCACCCGTTAAGGCATACCAAATTGCATGGTCTCCCGTCATGCCATTCGCATTCTCAAAAGCGTCAAAAGTATCTGTCCCCATTCTCTCACTTGGTTTCCCGCTCACTTGGAGTCGACTAAGGGCTCTCCCTGTAACCCTATCGAGAGTGCACACGAGGCCGCGCGAGTGCTCACTCACCGTGCCGCCTCTGCAGTCGCCCTGCCCCGCAGTGAACCCTTGCTTGCGTACAATGAGATCACCAAACATTACTATCCGTCAAGAAGGGTAAAGTTTGACGGGTAGTGTTTGGTTAATAAGACAGCTGCCTCATGCAGGGCACGGGCGTTCACCCTTCAAATTTTACAAGCCTGTGCATATCCTAACCCAGTGGCGCACCGACGGGGGGGGATTCGGGGGTTGTAACCCCCCCCCCCTGAGGCCGACTTAACCCCCCCCTTTTGTTTAACCCCTTTTCTTTCCTTACGCATTTGAGTACTGCAACTAAGATGTAATACGCGCAATCGTCTGCACACTCGCAAAAAGCGCATTTTTTGACAATTTCCCGTGAATAAATCGAAATTAGTGCTGTTTAGATGGTATTGGCAAACTGTCAACCCCCCCCCCCCCCTGGCAGAGATCCTGGGTGCGCTACTGTCCTAACCTTGCGGTTCTTCACGCTATATACCCTGAAAGGTATCCCAGTGTGGACTGCCCTGCTTGTGGACTAACGGAAACATTGGACCACGTGTTCTGGGAGTGTGAAGCCATCGGCTCCACCTTGAGCGAGGATAGGAGGGCTTTTGGGCAGCCCCGAACTCAACGACCAAACCCTGGCCGTCCAGAGTGCTCGCGATCGGGCCGTCAAGCTCGACTTGGCGGTCCCTACGTTTGACTAGCCGGGTGACACGGGGTTTCTTCTGCGTCTTCTCTAGACCTAAATAAAGTTATTTCTCACAATCCTACGCATTTTAAGATTGTGGCTAGTATCACCTCAAAGGAATCTGCTTTGCCGGTAGCCATTCCATGCTTACAGCAACTGCCAATTACGGAATAGCCAGCATTTTTTTTCTCGTCGCATCGGGACCATATATTTGTTTAAAGGGTCCCTGAAACGGTTCGCACAAATTTTGTCGAGACGTAGGGTTAGAAATACAGTAAAACATTCGCGCCACAATTTAAGTGAAGCGTGTCATATTAAAATAACTCGGGATGATTGCATGTTACCCTGCTCCCTAGCCATGCTTTTTGTACTGAACTGAATCGCCCAGCCATCGAAACTAAGCCTTCAGTGGCTCTGTGTGATGAAGTGACGTGGTGCTGTATATTGCAGGGGTCTTGGAGATGGCGCGCCAAGCCTGTACAGAATCTCCACTAAGAAGCCTGACCGTTGATCGCCAGTGAGAGCTATCTAAGCAGTGTGTATTGCGAGCGTTTTGCCTAGGTATCCAGCCAATGCTTCCTAAAAAAATTGGTCCAGCATGTCGAGTATTCCGGCAAACGCAGGCTAGCTGAGCGTTTCGACCGATGGGAAGAGGCGTAAACTAAAGCCAGTGTTGCGACTCCTTGCAACAGGCGCCACATAATCAGAAAGACGAAGAGGGGCGCCAGTCCACGCGTCATACGCCGGCACCTGCTATGACGGGCGCCAGTGAAGAAGCAGACGATACCCCCCGATCCACGCACCGGTGCTTGTTTTTCGGTTGCTCAGCTGGCAGTTAGAGACCCGGGCTCAACGCTTCAACTAAACGTCGCCTGTTTTTCTAGAACGTTACATTTCTGGTGGAAATGCGGGGTAACCTCGACCTATGCAACAGACTTCTCCTAGCAGCAAGAACATCAGCGCCAAACGGGAGCTTACACCAGCACCCCGTACCAGCCGGAAAATTCGGGGACTAGCCCCTGCCATTGCACCGTCATACGGGAGCACAATGGCCATGGTGGAAGGTATGGAGGCGACAGTACCAACTTATTACACGCTGCAAAACACGCGAGTGCCAATTTCCTTCCACGCCGACCTTTATGAAGACGTGGAAGACTGGCTGGACGACTTTGAGAAAGTAGCAGTTTGCAACGAGTGTGACGACAGAGCGAAATTAAGAAACGTGGATTTCAGCCTCGAGGACGGCGCTCGCACCTCGCTCCAGAACCACGAAGAGGCCCTGGCGTCATGGCGTGAGTCCGTCGGCGACCCTTGGACACCTACTTCAGCCCCGATCGCCGAGAGCGAACAGAACGGGCCCTCCAATCGCGTGCTCAGAAGCCCAATGAAAGTATTGCTGTGAACATTAAAGACATGACGTGTCTCTTCAGGCGAGCTGATCCTAGCATGCTGGGAGACAAGAAGCTCCGTCAATCGATTCCGTGTGTCAAAGAACAGATTTTTGGTGGGCTTGTTCGTAACCCGCCAAGGACGCTTACCGAGTTCCTCACAGAAGCCGTTGCTATTTAAAAGGCGCTGCAACAGCAGTCGAAACAGTATGACCGGCAAGTACATGCTGCTTCGACAACCATCAGTCTAGGAGCTTCCGCGACTGACATTGAAGGGCTACGCGAGCTAATATGTTCGGTAGTCCGCGACGAGCTGAAACAGCTGCACCGAGCGCAGCAGCTTACGGTCAACTACATTGCCCACATCGTGCATGACGAAGTGCAGCATGCACTCAGAATGCCTTAACATAGCCACGAAAGAATTCTCCTGGTGAGTGCATTTCGGCGCACCACTTACGCTGACGCGTTGACGCGCAGCTTCCCTTCATCGGCATCACCACTGTAGCGCCCACCGACGCTGCTAAGCGGGGACGCTTAGGTCGGCGCTCTTCGCCAGCGCTTTGGGGCTGGCTGCGAATGACGACGACAATAAAGTTGGGCGGCGCGTGCTATCGGCGCAAGCACCGCACGCGCCAGTCGGTTCTAAAAGCCTGCCGAGCTGGTCTCCTTGTTCTGGCGCTCCGCTGCGACCCCTCGGTTCCCGTCAGTGGTGACTCCGGCCTAAGAGATGACCGACCCCAGCAACCTCCCGCCCTCAGGCAACCTCCCGCCTGACGCTACCTCGCGCCCACGGGACGTCGCAGCTCTACAGCTCCACCTGCCCACGTTCTGCCGCAAGAACCCGCAGGTTTGGTTCGCCCAGGTCGAAGCCATCTTCGATCTGCAAAACATCACCTCGGAGATTTCGCGTTTTCGCCACTTACTTTGCAACCTGTCTCCGGAGGTAGCTCAAGAAGTGGCAGACGTTATCGCTGCACCTTTGAGTGATGCCCCGTACCAGCAACTGAAGCAGAGCATTTTAGAACGCACCACGGCGTCCGAGAGCGCGCGCCTCCAGCACCTGCTCACATCCGAGGACCTTGGAGATCGCCGCCCTTCCCAGCTGCTCAACAGCATGCGACAGCTCTTGAGCACAAGCAAGGTCGACCCGAACGGTGCGCTGTTGAGGGAGCTCTTCTTGCAGCGCTTACCACAGTCCACCCGCCTTGTCTTGGCTGCTACAGAGGACTTGACCTTCGACCCCCTCGCCCCAGCCGCTACAGTACCTCCAACGCCTGCAGGACTGCATTCAGCAACTGCGCCCCGTCCCGCCTCGATCATCGGACCACAGGATCTTTGTGCACCCGGACCTTGCCTTTTCGTCCCACGTGTTCCTCAGACGCGACGCTGTAAAGGCGCCTCTTACACCATCCTACGACGGACCGTACCGTGTCCTTCACAAGACGCAGAAGTCCGCCACCATCGTTTTGAATGGTCGCGAAGAGGTCGTTTCATTAGACCGCCTCAAACCGGCCTACGTTGAGACGCCTCCCAAGGAGCTCCTCGTGGATGTCGCCGGCGCACCCGTCGATATGCTTGCAACTACGACAGCTCCTTCTCCGCCTCGTCGACGAGTACATTTCGCCGTTCCGTCTGGGAGGGGGGCCCTGTAGCGCCCACCGACGCTGCTAAGCGGGGACGCTTAGGTCGGCGCTCTTCGCCAGCGCTTTGGGGCTGGCTGCGAATGACGACGACAATAAAGTTGGGCGGCGCGTGCTATCGGCGCAAGCACCGCACGCGCCAGTCGGTTCTAAAAGCCTGCCGAGCTGGTCTCCTTGTTCTGGCGCTCCGCTGCGACCCCTCGGTTCCCGTCACCACTACCCGCGGCGAGTCATTTCCAGCGTGTGACATATAGAGACACATTGAGGATCTCCATCACTGCATCAGCGCCGATAGGTCCGTTGAGCTACACGTGGCACAGGCGGTTACTTACTTTCCTGACAACCACCCTGTCACAAGTAGATCGGACATTTGGCGCACGCCCTACCGACATCTTTGTCATTGTGGTGAGGCGGGTCACGTATACCGCGAGTGCCACTACCGCCAACTTGGACTGCAGGGTTTTGCTGCCAATTCACCTCGACCCCGGTTCGGACAGAGGTCGCCCGAAATTGAGGAGTTCATCGCCCAGCAGCTGGCGCCACAGTCACCCAGGCGCCGGTCGCGATCGCCATCACCGCGGCGATACTACCTAAGTCGTGTAGGCACATCGAGTATGACGTAGGGACGGTCTCCGAGCCCTCGCCTGGAAAACTGACGTCAGTAACCTTTCGAAGAGGGGCCGCTGATACGCGACGCGCTGAAGACCTCCAATCAACGTGACCTCAACCCGATGGAGATTCGAGGACGCCTGTGGCCAGAGATTTTACGACGCCTGTATACAGAGATTTGACGACGCCTGTCTACAGATATTTATTGACGCCTGTACCTCAGCCTGGAGACAAGTTCTGAATGAACATACTTGTGCTCGTCGATGGTAGAAAGGTCAGTGCGTTAGTAGATACTGGTGCTGATTACTCGATTATCCAGCCTCAAGAAGTCCGTGGTCATCACCGGTCGTACTCGCCAAGAAGGATGGTACGCTTCGCTTTTGTGTTTATTACCGAAAGCTCAAAAACGTCACAAAAAAAACGTTTATCCACTGCCGCGCATCGATGACTACGACCGGCTACGACGAGCTAAGTACTTTTCATCCCTTGATTATGAAGCGACTATTGGCTGACTGAGGTCGACGAGCGGGACCGCGAAAAAACTGCCTTTGTCCCTCCGGACGAGTATTTACAAGTTCCGGGTGCTTCCTTTCGGTCTCTGCTCTTGGTCAGCAACTTCACAACGGATGCTGGACACTGTGCTGGCCGAACTCAAGTGACAAAGCCTCGTCTACCTAGATGATTTGGTCTTTTGTTTCAGCCAGTTTCTCTGACCATCTTTACGTCAAGTACTTGAGGTAATCCGATCGGCTAACCGTACACTATAGCATCAGAAATGACAGTTCGGCTACCAAGATCTGAAGTTTCTCGGTCTTGTCATCAGCGCCGGAAGGCGTCCGACCTGGTACCGGTAAAGTTGCCTCTGTAACCTCTTTTCCAACTCCTACCGATAAAAAAAGTGTCCGGCGCTTCCTGGGTCTTGCCGCGTACTAACGGCATTTAAAACTAATTTTCAAAGATTGCTGAACCACTTAATTACCGGTCTCAAAAATATGTGTCGTTCATTCTGAACGCTGAAGAAGATTTAGGAAAATATTAAATATCACATTAAAAAATACGCAGCTTGGGAACAGAAATGGTGAAAATAATAAAACGGTTAGGGGTGAATGTACCGTCAGGGTTAACACAGTGATGAACACCGGTGCCGCAAGTTACAGCTTCGCTGGTTAACCATCTGTACTTAGTGCTTGGGCGGTGATTTTTCCTATTAAGTTGCACGACGTATGGACAGACGACTGCCTATCACCCGCAAACAAGTGGCCTGACTGAAAGGCTCAAAAAATGGATGACTGACATACCGTCTATGCGCGTAGACGTACAGAACAAAACGTGGGATGAAGTACTTCCGTACGTAACGTTTGCGTACAACACCGCGACGCAAGAGACCACACGCTTCACGCCGTTCTACCTTGTTTACGGTCGTGAAGTCCAGACCATGCTTGAAGCAATGCTTCCATGCGACATCTTTGATGATCTTGACCAAGACGCCGAGCTCTTCGTGCAGCGCGCCGAGGAAGCATGCTAACTGGCTCGCACGAACTTCAAGAAACAACAGTACATCTACACAAGACACTACAACCTCCGCCATTAACAAGTCGAGTACAACCAAGGGATCGGGTTCTTGTGTGGACTCGTGTCCGCTGCAGAGGCCTGTCCTAGAAACTTCTCGGACCCTACAAACTCGGACCCTACGAAGTACTGCGGATAGTGAGGGACGTCAATTAAGAGGCTCTTCCTGACGGCAGCCAACCAACTCGATGTCGAAAGACACTACTCGAGATTGTGCACGTTGTGCGGCTGAAACCATGCCATGTCGTTCTTTTTAGTTTATTTTTATTTTTGTCCTAGACATTCATTGCCTCAGTCACATTACCGTGCGTTGTATGACTGCGCGTCAGCAAGCGCTTGTGTTGTCATTTGTCTTCGAGCGTGTACTTTCATGTTTTCCCTGTAGTGGGTGTGATTCTTTTAGCATCGAGTCGATGCTCTTCCTAGGGTCGAGAATTATGGCCCGCCTTGCAACAGGTGCCACATAATTAGAAAGACGCGCGCTAGTCCACGCGTCATGCGCCGGCACTTGCTTTGCCAGTGAAGAAGCAGACGAACACCCTCCGATCCACACGCGGACGCTTGAGTTTTCCGCTTGCTCAGCTGGCGGTTAAAGACCCCGGCTCAACGCTTCAACTAAAGGTCCGCCCGCCCGCCCGCCCAACCGCTCGTCCGTCCGTCCGTCCGTCCATCCATCTGTAGAAGGGACGTGACGGCGGCTGTAGGAGCCGTGCCGTCGTCCCTGGTCAGAAGGGCGAAGGCGGCTAGCGGAGCGGCGGCTGCGACGACCAGCGTGGCTGGCTTTTAGAACGACACTGCGCGTGCCGAGCTTGCGCTTCGAGCACGCGCTGCGCTTCTTTTATTTTCTCTTTCTTTGATAGCCGGCGCTGAGGCACCGGCTGAGAGCGCCGAACAAAGCGCTCCGCGCTGCGGCGTCGGTGGGCGCTACAGGGCCCCCCGCCCAGACGGAACGTCGAAATGGCGATCCAGTGAAACCGCGTTTCGAAAGTGTCCGTGGACAGTCCAAGTCGTTAACGTGAAGGGCATCGAGTTGCCGCGCAGAGCTCGGGCGGGCGGCACTGGGAGCTCCGCAACGGACGAGGCACTCGCTGAACGGACGCTGTTGGGAGGGGCGCGTCCAGCCGGCGATAGAATCTGCACATGCGTCTTGAGGAAGGAGGAACGTGTAGGCCTTTGAGGCGAATGGCGCGTCGACGGTACCAGTGCGAGCGTTGCCGGTGGCGTATGACGGACCGCACCGCTGCATGGCGTGTAGGGTGCGCACACGAGCGATGCAGTCGAAGCCCTGGACGGGCCACGACGCTTGCATTGCATGTGGACGTGGCACACGCTGTCGGGAGGCTACCACGGTCCGACGCGTCCGGCGATGGGGTGCATCGCGAGGAAGCCACGGACCGGCAGGAAAAAGTGGGGTCAGGGCCTGCATGAGCGTCCGGTGGTTCGTTGAGGACGCCTGACGTGGGATGCAGCGGGGGTCGCTGAAGGTCGTGACCCGTGTCCGCGGTGGTGGTAGCCGGCAGAGTCGGAGGCAGTGGGATCGGCGCAGTACCGAGCTCGCGCGCCGCCTCCGAGACCGGCTCAGCAGACCGCGTGGAAGGGTCGGGTGCCGTTGTTGCAGGAGCGATGGCGTTGGAGACAGACCCAATGGCATGCGGCACGGTAGCCGGCGTTGGGTCGGTGATGTCTCCACTGTCGCCTGCCATCGTTGGGGGTGAGAAAGGCGATGACGTGGCCGGTGTCATGGTCGTGACGATACCCTCGGCGACAACATTGTGCGCGTACTCGCACGAAAGAGACCCCTGGAGAGAGCCGGAGGCCGGGGACTGTGCGGTAGCGCATCGGGTGGTCGCCGAGACGGTATCGGGGCAAGTCGAGGGAGGAAGGCTTGCCTGATGGTGGCTAACGGGCGCAGGAGCAGGCGCGTCTGGTGCTGGCGGTGAGGGCGCCGGCAGAGATGACTCGCGCACCGCGCGGTCTACCTCTGGAAGAGGGTGGTAGACAGCACCGAAGAAGTCGAGCACGCGCTGCCGCAGTTCGTCGTACGGGCGCGGGCCAGGCGATGGAACGCCGAGGTGGAGCCGGAGAGCAAGCGGCAGGACGTCGAGGAGTACCGCGTGCTTGAACTCCTGGATCCAGATGTGGTTAATCTCTAGAGCCGTCTCAAACTGAGCGAACCATGCGCCGACGTAGCTGAACGAGAACGGCGGCAGTGGTGGGTCGAACTGCGGCTCCGGCCAGTGAGCCATGGCAGCGTGTCGCTCGGTGGAACGCGCGTTCTCCCGGGTCACCAATGTAGAAGGGACGTGACGGCGGCTGTAGGAGCCGTGCCGTCGTCCCTGGTCAGAAGGGCGAAGGCGGCTAGCGGAGCGGCGGCTGCGACGACCAGCGTGGCTGGCTTTTAGAACGACACTGCGCGTGCCGAGCTTGCGCTTCGAGCACGCGCTGCGCTTCTTTTATTTTCTCTTTCTTTGATAGCCGGCGCTAAGGCACCGGCTGAGAGCGCCGAACAAAGCGCTCCGCGCTGCGGCGTCGGTGGGCGCTACACATCCATGAAGTTTGTTGCACCTCCACGCATCTGCTAAAACGCCCAGACCGCCTGCGTTTGCTGGAATACAGGACAGGCTAAACGTCTCTATTGTAGTACTAATCCCCTGGCGTTAACTGACTGCTCCAAATGCGTAGATCCTGGCGCCGATCAAATACCGACAGTGCCATTCGCTGCAGCTTCTCCGCTTACCCGTTGCCCTGCAGAGGAATATTATGTCGCAGCTTTGCAAGTCACCGATGGCTAGGTTTGCAGCCCACAACGCAACAAGGGTGATTCATGGTCCTCGCGAATAGAAACCTCGAGACCAACGGTGACGGCGTGACTCGTGTCAACACGGCGCACGTTGTAACACAAGCATGCAACAACTTATGCGTATTGGAAGTGCTTGAATGTAGTTATAAATTGTCGTTGTGTACTACAGCGAAGCTGTTAGCCTCTAGTTGGTAGATATCTTTCGTAAGGTGCTCCCCCGAAGACAAATAGCAGCTGGAAGGCTCTGTGTTTGTGCTTCCGCGTAACAGCAATATGTTTTCTCGTATATTCCAAGGTGGAATTCACCAGGGGCGCGATCTTGTACGCGTTCCAAAATGGAACGGAGGCATTCCGTTCCATCAAGCCGCACACGATTGGTCAATTTGAACGTCGCGGGTGAAATTGACCAATCGTGTGCGGCTCGATGGAACGGAACGCCTCCGTTCCATTTTGGAACGCGTACAAGATCGCGCCCCAGGTTTCAGCAACTCACGCTTGCACTCCCTCGACCCTAACTTGCGACTTCGCCTGCCACCTCGACGACTCTCCCGTCCCGAAGCAACTTTTCTGTGTCGCGTGTGGTTGGGCGTCGCATTACAAATTCCTATTCATTTCTAATAGGAATGGCTAACAGTACGGCATGCAATTCGTGTGGGTGCGATGAAACTCTAGAGCACTTTCTGTGTCATTGCCCATCCTTTGACGCTCAATGACGGATTCCACAAGCTCAACTCACCATACTAAATAGCAGAGTGCTCTCAGACGAAAAGATTCTGGGACCATGGCCTACACATTCTTGCATGGGATAGGCCACAAAAGCTCTTTGCACTTCTTGAAGGTGACTGGACTTTATGAGCGCTTGTGACAGTGGACCTTCCTCTGCAACTGACTCTGTGAATGACCGACTCTTTATTGGTTTTTATTTTCTAGCTCCTTATCTATACTTCCCCCTCCCATCTCTCCAACCGTAGGGTAGCCAACCGGGCACGTCCTTGGTTAACCTCCCTGCCTTTCCCTTCTCGTTTATCTCTCTCTCTCTCTCTCGTATATTCAAATTACAATCGGATGCACTTTTACTGTGTCAAATTCAATTAGTTCGATAACGGACTGCCGCTAGGTTGAGGGCCTCCAAAAATGGGGGCTGTGCTAACGGTACCACCACGTAGCGGCCGCGACGACTCAGACAGACCTGGAACGGCAGCTGGAAAAGTTTTAACATTTGTGGCCCAACTTAATTTTAAACATTCATTAAGTTCAATAATGCGCTTGGCGGATGTCCTAGTAGAATGAGGATGTATGCTGCACTTCCGCACACGTGCGTCGCTTATGGTGGTGGGGCTTGTCTAACGTCGGCAACAGCTTCGGTGTACAGCTTCCCGCATGGTTAACTATATCGCCCGAGCGTCCGCCTCGCGTCATTTCATCGCCTTTAAGCGGCGATAATTAGCGAGACCGGCAGAAGTACCATCCACTGCACTAAGCACTCTCCTGTTCAAGAGTCGTCTAATGCGATGTTACATTCAGGACGAAGCACGACCATATATATCATAGCGTTCTCACGCGATATATATATTTAAAAATAGTGGAGGCTGTACATCCACTTTTCTAAGGTGGAATAGAGGGGGAATTTTTTCGCTTTTTCTTACTTTTTTATAAAAACAAATTAACCAACATTACGAACATCATTTGTTCACCATGAAGTTATCGTTTGTTCACCATGAAGTTAGAAGAATAATTGATCACGTAGCTTAGGTTACCAATAGGATAGCTCGATCAACTGACATCGCGTGCGCCAGCTACGTAGATTTTAACGCGTTGGCAGATGACTCAGGAAAGCGGCGCAGCGACGACCGGTAGCAATGCACATTTTTATAACTTTACAATAATTTGCGCGTTTTATGCGGAGAGCCTAAATGTGTCATTTAATGATCATAAGAACCTACCCTAGCGGCATTGTACATTCGTACAAAATTGTCAAAATCATTTTAGGATCCCTTCAAGAGTGTCACGTACATAAATTGTTTAAATCTTCTGTGAACGTTTTTACAAGTTAATCTCTCTTGCAATGTTATCTCTCAGTCAGTGCAAGAGGCGTCTTTCTGATTCTGAAGTTTCTCAAATGTTAACGCTGGTGTTATCCCTTGTTGGTTGTCACCGAAAGTTGTGTAATCTGATTGTATGCGCGACACAAATTGCCAAAACTACAAGCTTCGACGAGTCACGTATAAAAGCCGACGCGCTTGACGCTCAGATCAGACTTTCTATACTATAACCAGCCGACTGTACTCATCGTAATCTTTGTGCTTCGATTGACGAAGCACAATTGATTGCTTTTGTGGGCCCAGCATTAAAAAGTTTCGTCATTTGCGGTTTTGCTACGGTGTTCTTGACCGTCACTCTAACGCGACAATAGAGATGGGTTGAACTTCAGCCTTATTTCCCGCTTTGCTTGCTCGTGCCAATACAGAATACATTTTTTTTCTCTTTATGTTTTCTAATACCTGTAGACGTGAAAGATCAGGGTCTAGGGTCTGAGGCTGATAATATAATTGCTTGATTACAAACTATAGGTGGATCTCTATAGGACGTAAACGAGATGCAATTTTTGATGGATTTCACGCTGCCAGAAATGTATTTTTGCCATCAGTGTGCAAAGTAAGCACGCTCATGTTTTCTACTTTATTTTTCATAGTGATTTACACTTCGTCAACTAGACAGCGTTCGTGGTATACTGCCACTGCAACTGCATTGGGCCTGGTTTTAAAACCAGCGGAAACTAAACCTGGCTTTAGAGGTCCCGGCAGCGATCGCCGTGGAAGCATGGCTAATCTCGCTAGCTTTTCGCACAGGTTACCTTTAAATCTGTTATTCTGGTTTTCGAACTAGTTATTACGCTCTAATAGTGCTGCCGTGCCCCCTGAGGTGTGTTCATATTTTCTATGACTACTGGTCTGTTCTACATTGCTGCTGATGTGTGGTGATATTAAGACCAATCTTGGCCCAGATAACATACAGGCTTCCTTGGATATTACTCTAGCTGAAGTTAAAGAACTGAAACACGAGGAAAAAAGACGGGACGGGATATAAATACTAAACTTTCTAAAAGTTGTAGAACCAACTAGAGTAAACAAAAAAGAAATACGGGAACCCAAGTGCACCGTTCAGCGTTCAGGAGCAGCCTTGTTTAGAAGAAAACTTGTAGATTACGAAGACAGGTCAAGCAAAAATAATCTTGCTTTCGGTGGGCCAGAGCTTCCAAGCGAGACAAAGAGTACTGCTTGAAGACAGGATCATTTGCTCAATTCACGATAGTACTCGCTCAACTGCGAGTACCATCGAACGAATTCACAACCGCCGCGGTACCTTAGCGGCTATGGTGCTGCGCTGCTAAGCACGAAGACCCAGCCGCCGCGGACGCATGCAGCCGAAATGCACAAAACGCCCGTGTCCCGTGCACTGAGGCCCCCGGGTGGTCAAAATTATTGGAGAGGCGTGAGTCATAATGAAATCGTTGCTTTGGTACGTAAAGCCCTCCCACATGTGCTATTGTAAAGATAGTTTGAGAAGAGGCGGCAGCGTGGCTATCCTTGTTAAAACTAGCTTGTCATCAGACTTAGGCTTAAACGAACATAGTTTCTTTTTGTAGCATTCAAAAGGTCTCCGGCAACAGGGGACATATCGACCGCCAAGTACTGCACCAGAATTTTTAATGCAAATATATTACTACGTACAAATGTATCGACACCATCCGGCGTCTGTCAGAGAGTACTGATGCAGAGCATCTATGGTGCAGTATTCGCAGAAAATTATTAGTACTAGAGAACCATATCTATATAAAATTCCTCCGGCAAAAGAAAAAGAACATAAGCGTAGTTTAATTATGAAGTGCGTAGGCTGATAGGGAAACTTAGAAGCGCGTACAAAAAAAATTCTTTAATAAAAGCGCTTCACTAAACCACCTAAAATTAGGAATCAAGAAAGCGAAGCAATTATTTTTTCACCCGATTAAACACAGACCTCCAAAAAAAGAACCCAAGGCTTTCTGGAAATATATAAAAACAAGTAGAGCCAATGGCGTTTCAGTTCTCGCTCTAAATTCGAATGCCACTTATTTAACGACAGATGTTGAAAAGGTTGAAAAGTTTAATCTATATTTTATAACGGTGATTTCAGAGGGACGAATGACTGACACGACCACATCACGTCCTCCTAAGTGTGCCTCTGACCAATAAATTCCTGAAATAAACCTCGATGTACATCGTATCCACTGCCGTTTGCGGGAATTCAATACATTTTAATCACCCGCCGTGGTTGCTCAGTGGCTATGGTGTTGGGCTGCTGAGCACGAGGTCGCGGGATCGAATCCCGGCCACGGCGGCCGCATTTCGATGGGGGCGAAATGCGAAAACACCCGTGTACTTAGATTTAGGTGCACGTTAAAGAACCCCAGGTGGTCCAAAATTCCGGAGTCCCTCACTACGGCGTGCCTCATAATCATAACTGGTTTTGGCACGTAAAACCCCATAATTTAATTTAATACATTTTAATCTAGTGGCCCTTGATATAATTCCACCCTATATTTGAAATAAATGTCACGGCATCATTCTCTGCATTAAATTTCAAGCCTCGTACGAAACTGGATTGGTTCCACAGGACTGGAATATTGCGGCTGGTAATACCATCTTTAAATCAGGAAACAAAAAAGACTGAAAAGTTACCCCCAGGCCTATATCCTTAACTTCAGTACCCTGCAAGGTTTCTGAGCGTATATTGTCTAGTCATATATTTAGGTGCCTTGAATCGATTAACTTTTTTACTGCCTCACAGCATGGTTTTCGTAACGGTTACTCATGCAACACACAATAAGTATAATTCCAACACGTTATCGGTAACTCCCTCGACAAGAATAAACTTGTCCATGCACTATTCCTTGATTTTAAAGAAAAAGCGTTTGATACAGTATCTCATCATTTGCTTAATATTCAGTAAATCTCTTTGAACACACATAATAAAACCTCAAACAGAATTTGTAATAATCTAAATGGCCGTAAACAGCGTGTGGTTCTTAATGTGCCTAATATATCACACATAACCGTATCTTCAGGAGTGCCACAGCGCAGCGTTCTGGGGCCATTGTTATTTCTCATATACTGGGTGTTTCACGTAATTCGGGCCAAACTTTAAAAATATTTCAATGCCACGTTGCTGAGCGTGACATTTGCATATTTTTTTGAGCGTGAAAGGTGCCCGCGAATACACGTAAACTACATCGAATTGCGAGTCGCGCAGCAATTCTGCGTGTATTCGCGGGCTTCTTTCACGCTCGAAAAAAAAAAACACTTTTATGTAGCACGTATTGAGCAACAGAAAGCTGTATCGGGAGTTTTTCATGTTGCTCTACAATTTTCTCATTGACGCATTTATCTAAGTATAATTAATGAGAAGTTAATAATTAATTACATATAATTATCTAATTAGGCGGAATGCAAAAAAAAAACAATCGATCTCGACGCGATGGCAAACAGCATTACATTCGTTTGGTCCAGCTACGTGTCAATCGCATATTTTTAAAGTTTGCCCAAATTTAAGTGAAACACCCCGTATATTAATTAAATTGTAGATGACATACAGTCCCACATGAAAATATTTGCAGATGACTGTGTTCTTTACAGAGAAATAAATTCACCATGAGAGGTAACAATCTTGCAGAACGACAAAATAGCAAATTGGTGTCTACACTGGCAAACGAGTCTCAATAATAATAAATGTAATCACGTCCGCTTTTCAAATAAACTATTCGAACCTCAAACACATTACAATGTTAAAAACACAATAAAAAGCGTCTCAAAGTAAAACCGCCTTGGTGTTTACTACATGCCGAAACTTAAATGGAGCGTAAACATACGGCAGTCAATACCTAAGGCAAGTAAAATGTTTTTATTCGTAGGAATTTTAAATCCGCGTCCGAAGATGTAAAATACAAAATTTTTGCATGTCAGACCTACCCTCGATTACGCCTTTATAATTTGGGACCCATATCAGGACTATTTGATACACGTATTAGAAAAAAAATTTGCCGCGTATCTGCGTGCTTCGCTGCAAATGTCGTCGAAAGACGATAGTCTTCTGCCGGCCATACTACATGAGTGCTGGTCTGATCCGCGGCCACCCGTGATGCTGTTCTCGTACAATTTCCGTCCTGGCATGAAGGTTTGTTTGAACAGATTTCATTTTACCGCATTATTTCATCAAGCGGCCATTTATGTTTTGCCCTGCCTCAGACAGCGCTTCCTTTATGTTGAATCGGCCGCGTCTGGCTGGCATTGATAAAATTGAGGAGGCACTGCGTGAACCATGGACGCCATCTGGCAATACATCGGGAAACATGAGCTTGTGCAGAGGGTTTCCTTCCTCCATGGCATAGGGCGCTCGTCGGCGCGCAGTCGGGGAACGTCGTTCGTCGGCGCGCATAGCATGGCATTTTCAGCGCAGCTTAAGAAACTAGGGTCTTTAGAGTTACGTATCTATGTATTTTCTATTAAAGGAACACACCTCCTAATACTTACCTAGTGATGTTGCGCCTCAGATATGCGTAATATTTACTTTGTGATCGATAACGTTCACAAGCATGAACAGCCGTACCAGTTTAAGTAGTGTGGGCGGTAAGCAGGTGGTCCAACTTTGGCCGGGTGGCTGAATCGGGTGACAGACAGACAAACAGACAGACAGACCAAATTTTCAGCGTTTAAGTTCCCCAAGAAAGACTATCGTCTTTAAAATTCTGAGCCATTCGAGTCTGCGAGGTGGATGACCAACGGAGCTGTATGTGAGCTCTACACACGACCCATGACGCGTTGTGGGCACACTGATGCTTGTGTAACATTGAAACGCCACAAACCAGTTTCCGTCTGGCCGAGGCACGCCTATGTTGAGATCACGCACAATTACGATGGGAGAGGAGTCGGTAGGGGTGATCCAACGAAAGGTGCGTACGCTTGGCGTTTGGGGCACGATCTTCGTCTTTATTAGGTGTCGCCCGCATTCGCCACGCACATTCGCGCTTCCGTTCACGACGGTGTTCTTCGTCCCGTTCTTCCCGCTCCCGCGCAACACTCAGAGAAGACGGCCCGGCCTCGCTCTCATCCTTCTTCCCTGTTAGAGGGCTTCGAAAGCCCTCACTCTAGAATAGGCACGTCGACGATGAGCCCTTTCCTCAGGGCGTTCGCGGCGGCGTTGCTCAAACGCGTTAGGACACGTCGTCAGTTGCTCATGAATGGCTCATACCCCCGTAAACGCGCCCTCCCCATTACGGGACGAAGCATCCTGGCCAGACTAGGCCAAGGCACGAACACTACTGACAACGAAGTGAAGAGACATCACGCCCTCCCGAAAAGGGCCCTCCGCCGACTGGTGGTGGCACCCCTACCAAAGAACATGCACCCGGAGCACAGCCAAGGCCGAAGAGACGCACGAGCCAAGGCCCTCACTGAAGCGCATGCCAACGATAACGGCGCCATATACGTGGACGCCGCTAAATACAAAGACAAAGAAGACACATACGTGGCCGTAGCAATACGCGCCACAACGGGCGAAATCTACAGTGCTTGCAGCGTCCGTGCGAAGCAAGCGCACCAGGCGGAAGAAGCCGCCATTGCGCTGGCCCTCGTCGACAACAAGTGTACAACGATCCTGAGCGACTCGCGCACAGTGGTTCGGAACTACGGCAGAAATAATGTGTGTGCCAGTGCGGTGCGCGTTGTGAAGTGCAGTGACAGACAGTGCACTGACGGACTGCGGACTCGTCTCCGATGGTTCCCGGCGCATCAAGGCTGCTACTTCGGGAGCACCTCCCCAAACCGCAATGAGACGGCGAACGCCGCTGCGCGAGGTCTTACTCGCCGCGTGGTGGCACCAGCGTCACTCGTCTTAGCGGAGGGAGTAGCCACCGACGATAAAGACGACGAAGAAGAAGCCGAACTGGTAACGAGCTACGCGGACGTGCTGGAATGGTACCGGAGCGCACGTCGCTCCATGCCGGACCCACAACCGCAGCTCACCAGAGAACAGGCGGTACTCTACAGACAGCTGCAAACGAACTCGGTGCTCACGCCTGCGCTCGCGCGCTTCATATGCCCCGACGTCTACGAGAGTGCAAAGTGTAGTGTGTGTAACAGTGCGACCGCCACGCTAACTCACGTGTTGTGGGATTGTAAAGTGAATCCAGAAGAGGCAACGGCCTACCCAGGCAGACTGCCAACGGACATTGCCAGTGCCGTAACGGCTCAGGACTCAGAGCAACAACTACAGGCGGTCCAGCGGATCGAGACAGCTCTCGCTCGCCAAACGCGCAGGGACGCACCCGACGGGACCCAGGGGCGACAGCCTCGTGGAGAACGTTGGATCCCCCGGCGTAAGCGTCGAGACGCAACTTGATGACTGCACATATATAGTCGGGTAGCAAGAGGGCCCTGCGTGGCACCCTGCTACCTCCGCCGCTGCTTTAATAAAGTTAATTTCTCTCTCTCTCTCAACCCATTACGACGACAGAAGAGAAGTGAAAATCTACGCTGGAATTATTACCGGCACCGCAGCCACCCGTCAAAGCAGACGGAGACGAACGCTGGAGCAGGATGAGAGCGAGCGCGGCGCTCCTCTTAACCAGGCGCGCGGCGAGTCACGTGCCCAGGTGGCGACCCAGCTGCAGAGAGCGCATGCGCCAAGCCCGTGGCGGCGGCGGAGCTCGGCGTGACGAGTCATGTGATACGTTACCAAATCCACGGTGCAGCTGCGGTGAAACGAAGGTCAAATTGCCGGCGACGGCTGAACACGGCTCAACTAGGTTAGTAAAGATTTAGATATAGAATGCCCATAGTCACGTGATAGGCAATCGGTGGTTCCATCAAGGAAGAAAAAATTGTTGCAGTTTCACCCGAAAGGCGAAGCATCAATTGCGCTAGCAAGTTAGTACTGAGCTATACGGAGTAAGGATAGTAGTTTTATCAGCTGTATAAACTTGGACATATGCAGCAGCGCCCAACGTTACTAGCACCAGCAAAGCGCAGAACTGTTGTCGACGTCGTCGGCGTTTTGCCCGCGTTCGCACCGAACTCGCGCGGCGTTGGTGACTGTTGCGAATGCCTCTGGGGGCGGCTCGGAGGTTTTCGACGAGATCAGAACGGGACACTCGTCGAGCAGCGCGGAAGTCTTTACCACCTTCTCGCCACGCAACGTTTTCATATAAATAGGCATTTGGTGCCGCATCTAAATGTCGCCTCCCCTCCCTCCCGTCCCCACATGGCCTTTCGCGCGACGGAGGAAGTCGTGTTTGCTCTATATATACGATGATTATAAAAGAGGAAAGAGACGCTTAATTCTGCATCCCTTCAGGGAGCATGGCGCAGAACGGGCGTTTGCTCTCAGCCGTGCGTTCGCTCCCCGTGAAAGCGCGCGTCCCTCGAGCCCTTTCCCTCGCACATACAGCATACGGCGCGCGGCAACGATTTCATCGCCGTTGACGTCATACGGAACCTCACGGCGACGGCGCCGACGCCGACGGCGTAAATCCGCTTTGGAGATTCCATATATTTGCTATCGCAATGGAAACTGAGGAGAGGCCCTACCCCTCCGCTAGGAGAAAAGTGTGGAGGGAATTACGTAGTCATGGTGACGTAGTCACGGTATTTTACTTTATTTTTTCAGGATTTTCGCGGTGTAGCGGCCATGTCGTGGCACAATAGCGGCTTCGTTATGGGGTGTGCTCTCACACCTGTTGCGCCGTGGGTTTCGTACCATGGCAAAGGCGTCCTGTGGGCAGGTTTGCGTTAGTCTCTGTGTTTCGTCCCGCTGTTTTATCTGGACCGTGCTCTCCCGGATGTTCCTGTGGCCAGGTGGGACTGAAGGAACTCAAACGCGTGAGATGAATGCGCATGCAACGCTGTGCGCTATGTTCCGCACCACGGTAATGGCCACGGACTAAGAACTATCTACGGGAATTTTCGCCCTCTTCGGCGAAATCATACTAACGTGCCATTGTAGACCGAAACCAATGTGTTTCAGAATCTGCCCAATGAACCTTGCAAGTCAGTGACAGCCGTGCAGTATTCCTGGTTTTGACGGCGGGCGATAATAAGTAACGATGATAACGTAGAACGTTATGCAAGAATGCATAATCTGGCCTTTAGAACTTTGTGTTCAGTAACAACTTGCTTTTGTACATATTAAAACACATGTTGCTCAACTGTTACTTACTTTCTTACTTTCTCGTAGTACTCGCGACAGCACGAGCTCTTTTGAGGAGAGCGCTTTAATCATGAACTTCTTTCACCATGGCGTCGACAACGGTAATGCAATGACACATCGCGATTAGATGTTTCGGTTTAGGATCGCTGCCGAGCACGTGCGCCCGAGCAGCCGGTTGCACGCAGCGCGGTGTGGTTTCGGGAGAAATGTAGACAAGAGAGGAGAATCTGCAACGACGAAGTCGCAGAGTAACGCCAACTTGCGGCGTCACTTGGCTTCACAAAAAGTCACGTCAGGGTCCCTCCTCAGTTTTTTTCCTTCCTCCATGTGCTTCGCCTTTCAGGCGAAACTGCGAGTTATTTCTCGCGTTACATGCACGTGAGCCGTCTTCACCGGCTCTGCAGGCGATAGTATACATGGACCCCCTCTTCGTGCGAAGCGCGATTAAAGCACGTGCAAAAGGCGAGCGTATAGAAAGAAGAGAGACTGCAAGCCTATAACATGAGTAGCAATTCGTGGCATCCATTAAGAAGTCCAGATAAAGAGCGTAATACGGGGAAGGGCACCAACAGCTCTCTGGTGGGCGTGGCTGAGAGTGTCTGGACACAGGGTGCATTGTCTTATGTGTTGAAGGCATCGTCTTGCGTTGTCAACGTCTGCGCACCCCGTGTGGTGCATCTCGGCAAGTAGAGTTGAGGCGTGTTGGCCGGTTCTTGGCGCATGCTGAGAGTTGAGGCCGTAGAACTAAAGACGCTGAAGGAGGTGTCGTCGAACGGCTTGCAACGGTTTCAATGGCCGTGAACTGCGAGTGTCGCTGTGCCATGTTGCCCTTGCTGATTCATGCCGCGTCAATATTTCAGTTGCTGGTACGGTTCTGCAGGGTGACGACCAGGAAGACCTTGGTCTCGAGATGGCGTGCTCAGTACGGCTACTGCTCGTTTGTTGCGCAATTTGGCAGGGCTTTGGTCAGAGGGGCTGTCGAAGGCAGATGCTGTCATCGTTGGTAGTATTGGGGTTACGCAATCCGAGAAAGATGAACCAGGTAGCACTGGCAGCATATGTTGTGAGCGAAGCCCAGCCACAGGGATGCCATAGTGCGAAATCCCGACCTGCCGCCGACTGCGAACCGTCTGGCAGCTCACTACATGCGTGGAGAGAGCGCAAGTGTTGGTCACTCACGATGTTGACGTAGAAGTGACACTCGAGCGGAGGAAACGAGATGACAGAGCTGCTGCTGCAAAAATAATTTACAGTCTCGTTAGCATACGTCACAGAGGGTGAAGGCGAAAGCCTGCGCACCCATGAGACATTTATTAAATTACTTGACATTCTCAATCGAATGCGTGTCACCTCCAACAGATTTTGGATTCAATTCCCACCAAAGGTCGAGGGTTAGAGTGCCTTAATTAACTCTATCTTTAAAAAAATGTCACAGTTTCGCCGTAAGGGCGAAGCAATGAATGCGATAGCAACACAGCAATGTCATACGAAGTAAGGTGAGCGGCTTTGGTAGCAATATGAATTGTAGTAAACATGAGCTGATTAAGTAAGCAGGTGTGCTGCGGTGTAAGTAGACCGACATGAAGAGTGACTCGATGACCACGAGAAGGCGCGTGTGAAACTGTGGTGTTGATGAGAAGCGCTTCCCGTGGGCAGCGCGTGCGAAGGGACACACCTGTAGCGATGCACTGCCGATCCGGGCAGCATTACATGTGTAGCGTGCGTTGGAAAATGTGGCCCGACCATTACTAACTGAATGAACAAGCGTGGTGTGAGCACGCACAAGCAAACATGAATAGATCACACTGAATGTCTGCAGACAACGACTGTCAAAAAGCTGGCAGCAAGCCCATACGCTGCAGCGGGTGAAGGTACGTGCGGTCTATCGCTTCAACGGAAACTGAGCGGTGAATTCACAGCGCATACAAAGGCCAGAGCCGTGTGGAGATAAGAGACGGTGCGAGCGAGCGACGAGCGCGGTTGTTGGCAGAGTAGAAGTGAACCCCCCCCCCCTCCCCCGCTCCCTCCGGCGCTGGGTTCCCGCTTCCTTGCTTGCGCGTGGGAGATTCAGTGGAAAGTTCTCCTTGCGCCCGGTTGCAAGATAGGCCTTTGGTGCCGCAGCGCAGCGTCGCCCCGCCTCCCTCCCTCCCATACCCCAACAGCCTTTCGCGCACCGGTCACGTTTGCTTTCCGCCCTGCGTTCGCTCTCCGTGATAGCGCGCGTCCCCCGCACGCTTCCGCTCGGGCATACGGCGCGCGGCGAAGATTTCATCTATACGGAACCTCACGGCAATGGCGACGCCGACGGCAGAAATCCGGTTGAAGTGTCCATATAATTGCTATCGCAATAATATTTTGGCCTAATTAATGCCATAGGCTGTGGCTTCGACTCCCACGAGGAATTGATTTCGTTTCAGATGCATGTGAGAAATCCGCTTGCCCGTAATTTGACACGACAACTTCACAATGTAAGTTGTATTCCAACTTGGAGATATGGCCGGTTCACTTAACACACCATCGGTGGTGCACAAGCGCCTAGCGCTAAAAGTAGCCTCAACATTGTTGAGGAACCGCTTCGCGTCCCTGAAAAAGGAGCGGGCCAAAAGAATCAAAGACGCGATCGCGAAAAGGCGAAATCGACTCGAGACGTCCGGAAAGGATGATGCAGAAGCCAAGTAAGAAGCACAAGAAGAATACCGGGGGGAAAACCACCGTAATTTACCAATAACATGAGCGGTAACATGAGCGGTGCAGCGGCCCGCGGCCTCCTAGAGCACATCAACGAAGCCTGGGGGAACTCGCGGTTGCCGGAGGAATAGAACGACCCCGAGGTCCGCTCCATTCCAAAGCCCGGCAAGGCCCTCACGATAGACAACATGTGGCCCATCTCCTCACGTCCCGCGTGGGGAAGGTGATGGAGCGCATGGTCCTTCGCCGGCTGCAGAAGCACCTCGAAGAAACGGATCAGATGCCGGAGACGATGTACGGCTTCAGGCAACATCTCAGCACCCAAGACGTGATGATCCAACTCCACGAACTGGTCGTCAAGCTGGCAACGAGGCTCGCGCCGCGCGGGATACTCGCCTTCGACCTGAATGGAGCGTTGGACAACGTGTCCCATGCGAGCTTGTTACAAAGTCTGAACAAGACCAGGTGTGGCCAAAAGACAATCGGCTGCGTGAAAGATTTTTTGTCAAACCGAACAGCGACCATCAGGATAGGTGAGGAGAAGTAGGATCCTGTCGAGTTCGGCGATAGGGACAGCCCTCAGGGATCGGTCTTGTCGGCCCTGCTCATCAATCTGGCCCTCCTGCCCCTGCCCGATCTACTCAAGCAAATCTAAGGCGTGGACCACGCGTTCTACGCCGACGACATTACGATGTGGACGGCCTGAGCCGGGTCCGATGCCTGGATGGAGGAAACCTTGCAGCGGGCGGCAAAAACTGTGCACGAGTACGCCTAGTCATGCGGACTGACCTGCGCTCCCCAGAAATCGGAGCTGCTCATGTTCCAACCGGGAAAATCAAAGAAGAAGCTGCCGCCGACCATGATCATCACCATCGACAGATCGGCCATCAAGCACACAGCAGATTAGGATTCTTGGCCTACTGCTTCAGAGCGACGGGAAGGCACACGCCGCCGTCACAAACATCAAGACTACAGCCGAAGAGATATTTAGTATGCTTCGAAGGGTGTCCAACAGAAACCGAGGCCTTCAAGAGAATGCCATGCGCTTGGTACGCGCGTTCATCATGTCGCGGGTTACCTACTCATTTCATTTTCATTTGATTTCATTTTATTGTTTCCGACACAATACAGGTCAGGGGAAGGTACGGCTAAAGGCAGAAGAGACTGCCTGACAATGGCCCTACCACCCATGCATAGTTTAACAATGACATGAACATTCTACCAGAAATTAAACAGTAGATAGCTGAAACATTTTACGGGAAATAAACTTTGGTACAGCAAAAAATAGCGATAGTTAGTAAAAGACACAATTTTTTATACATCGTTATAACCTGGCGCTTGAGGTCATAGATATTTTATGGAGGTGTACAGGACAACAGAAAGGATTTAACAATATTTTAAAACTCCGCCCCGTATCTCCAGCTTACGAAGGCTAATAGGAACACGATGCTTCGTAAGGCAACGAAACAAGCACTAGGCATGCCCATATACTCGTCCACGCAAAGACTGCTAGATTGGGCGCCCACAACACGGTGGAGGAGCTCATCGAAGCCCAACTTTCTCATCAGATAATCCGGCTCAGTCACACGGAATACGGACGAGCCGTCCTACGCAAAATAGGATGGCAGATCGAGCCAGTACCTATCAAGGCGGCTCTTCCGGAAGACTGGAAGACGACCATTCAGACCAAACCTCTTCCTCGGAACATGACGCCGAGCAAGGACGACGAGAGGCGCACCGTGCGGGCCAAAGCCATGGCCCGGAAGCTGGAAGAGAACCTCAGGGTCCTCCACGCGGACGCCTCGCTCCGAAAACACAGTGACCGAGCAGCGGTGGTGGTTACGTCAAAAGACAAGCTCATCGTCAGCGCGTCTCTGAAGACAACAGACCCCGCAGTTGCCGAAGAAACGGCCGTGGTCCTCACACTCGCACAGCCGAGCGTGGACACCATGGTCACCGACTCAAAGACAGGCTACGGAAGCTTCCGCAGGGGGGTAATCTCCTCCGCGGCCCGCGTCATTCTATCCAAGTGCAAGCCTCCGGGAAGAGCCATAGAGCTCGTGTGGGTCCCGCCTCACTCGCAGGTAGCAGGCAACACCATCGCCGACTACCATGCCCGAGAAATGTCAATCCGGGCAGAGCACGAGCCGGAAGAGCTACCGCACCCGGTGAGCAGCTTTCGGGACATTACCCGGATGTACCAAGAGGAAAGGCGCTGACTGCCAGAAACGCTCCCCAAACTCACCAGGCAACAACAGACCATCCTGCGTCCAGCGCAGGCGGGATCGCTTGCGCATCCCGTACTGATGAACCGCATGTACCCGGCGGAACATGATACGCACTGTCCTGTTTTCAAAAAGGAAAATAGCACCCTGTCGCAGATTTTTGACGAGTGCACAGAACTCAAGACCCCCCCCCCCTTCTCCCCTTCCCGCGAGCACCCCCAATCTCCAAACCCTTGAGCGATGGGAGACCTTGTTATCCAGCCCCGCCCTACCAATTCAGCTCGCACTGACGGACAGGGACCAGGGGCTGCTGGGAACATATGGGTCCCGTAACTAGGGAACCACCCCGTCGGGTGCCTGTGTGCACCACCAATATATTTTGGGCCCAATAAAAGTTTATTGATCATCATCGCCCGTATAAACAAGTTAGTTGGCTTAGAAAAAAATTTGGAACCAATTTCTTCAGTACCGCACGCCGCGTTTTCAAGGGTACCGTCTGATGAGGCCTTATCTTTCAGCTTAAAACTCCGGTAGTCCACGAAAGGTGTGGGCATAGAACGGAAGGTTCGCCTGCTGCTGCTGCTGGCGGAGAAATCTCGAATGATCAGGGTTTTGGTGCTTGCTGATGGCATCGTGAAGATTGTGCTTGGGGCGTCGCCGTGCCATCGAGTGTGAAATCTGCGCCTAGTGGAGCCGTTGGGAGAGCCTTTGAATAGGTGATGAGTGAGGGGCCTCCAACGGAAAGCGGATAGCTTGCGGGAACGTCCAAGGAAGGAGAGCGGCGGGCCGTCTATAGCGGAAAGCGCTTGCGTTTGGCCAAGTAAATTCGTTGGAAAGAGTCGTCGCGCAGCTACCTTTGAGAGCGACGAGACTCGCAAACCGAACACAGCGTTGATGCCGAGGCAGGTGCGTGCTGATGATCGGCACGGTTGGACGCAAGATATATGGAACGACAAGACGCCGAATGACGCAACGGTTCAAATGGCAAGAGTTGTTATGACTGAGCGCTCGAGGTGGCGTAGTCAGCAAGGACGGCTGCCTGAACGTCCTTGTAGAAGTCAGAGCCAGGGGTGGCAGCCGCAGTTTGAAACGCACCCGGATCCTGGAACCGTGCTGATACAGAAGTGGCTGTCCAGCTAGATGAACCAGGTGTCCGGCATGTCGATGTAGAATTCCCAGACACCCTACAGCCACGGGACGTCTGCCAGACCACGTGAAGCCACGCCACTCTCGCCTTGGTAGTGTCGCTTCGTTGAGGCTGGCATGGCTGGGCTCAGTCATCCGGTGTCACCAAATTATGGGAGACGGCGAGAAGAGGTATAGCCGCCGTGGCCACAGATTATTTAGACCGGCCAGCCATGGTGCCAAAGGATTTTGGGAGTGGCAGATACCGCAGCCACTCAGGACGATAGCGCTAGCGTGTTCTTTCTCTCGCGCTTCATGCACGTGAGCCGTCATCACCGACTCTGGAGGCGATAGTCGTGCCGCTACAGGTGTCTTGATCTTCTCGATAAAAGCACGAAGCAACGTCCACTTCACAGGGAATGTGCACTGCGTCGACGGCTATGAGGAAACAACGCAATGAGGACCCTTCACAGGTCAGCAGCACTGAATATGTGAACTAAATGTTGCAGTTACCTTTACAGACCGCCCTTCTACCCGCCGTAGTTTCTTAGTGACTCTGGTGTAGGGTTGCAAAGCACGAGGTCGTGCAATCAAATCCCGGTCACAGCGGCCGCATTTCGATGGGGTACGAAATTCGAAAACGCCCGTGTACTTAGATTTAGGTGCATGTTGAAGAACCCCAGGCGGTCCAAATTATTCTGGAGTATCACACTACGACGTGCCTCATAATGAGATCGTGGTTTGGGCCCGTAAAAGAAGACCACCCTTCTGCCTGTGGGACAATCTATCCTTTCTCCGTTGACCAGGGCAGCACGCGCCAAGCAAAGAGCATCGCCTGTGCCATTGGAGATAACACGTATCTATCTGCGCGAGAACAATCACGAAGCAACATCCACTTCCCAAGGAATGTGCAGGGCGCCGACGGCCTAAAGGAACCAGCGCAACGAGGACTATTCACAGCTCAGCAACAATGCAGATCTGAAAAGCGGAATCTTGCGCTTGCGTTTACAGTGCATGCATTATTCGGCCTGTAGAATGATTTATGCGTTGCAGGTCAACCATAGGTTCACGCGTCAAGGCCACGGCATCGCATGAACCATCCGTGATCATAAGTGTCTGAACCCGCGTGAAAAAACCACGAAGTTGACGCCCACTTCACAAGGAATGCGAAGAGCGCGGAAGGCTTAAAAGAACCAGTGCAATGAGTACTTTCGGAGTTCGGCAGCAGTGCGGATCTGAACAACTAAATCTTGGGCTTGCACCTACAGGCAGCTGTTTGGCTATGAAATTATCTATGGCTGTTCGGTGGACCACGGGCGCCCGCGACTACCAACAATCATGCCTGTACAATCGGTGATCCTAAATGTCTTCGTATGTGGGATGAAACCACGAAGAACACCCACTTCACAGGGAATGGGCAGGGCGTCGACGGCTTAGAAGCAGCGCAGTGAGGATCTTTCGCAGGTGGCAGCAGTGAATCTTTCAATTGCTTTTAGAGCCCTCTCTTTGGGCTGTGAAACAATCGATACTTGCTTTGTGGAACACACTTGCACGCGGAAAGTAAAGAGCATGACTTGTGCCATTAGTGGTCATACGGGCCTTTATCTGTGCAAGAAAACAAATAAGCACCGCCCACTTCACAAAGAATTAGCAGGGCGCCGATGACTCTAATGAAATAACGCAATGAGGATCCTTAACAGGTCGACGGCAGTGCAGATCTGAAAAACTATATTTTGTGCTTTAGTTTATAGCCATCCTGTTCGGCCTGTGGAACAGCGTATCGCTACCTGGGGACCGTGGTGCACGACCACAGCATAGCCTCCACCACTGGTGATCATACGTGTATATCTGCGCAAGAGGAAAAAAAATCACCGACGATTACCATACTCCCTAATGCGAAATTTGAGTGCAGCTCATACGCGTTTTCATTTCGCGATATAATGGCTCACTCAGATAATCTGTCGCGTTCGGCAAGTTGCAAAGGGAGCGAAGTGTGGCGCGATTACCTCACTTATCCAGACATCGTGTGAGGCAACGCGTGGGTGACTCGTGTGCGCAATTAACAGTAGCAGACCTCCACTCATGCAGCGCTTTGTTTGCATATCTGGTATCGGTAGACGCGCTCGCCTCATGCTTTATCGTTGCCGTCATCGGTTAACAGACGACACGCGCAACTCTGGCGCCATCTCATAGCCATTGTCGCCGCAGAGCTCCCCTTGCGTGGCACTTTGCTTTTCTTTTCTCTCTTTCGCCACAGCCTCCTCCTCAACTTTCCGCCTTATGGCTTCGCTGCACGCTCCTCCTTTCGCGCTCTTCGCCATCGCCGTCTTTCATTCCGAGCCGAGCTCCCCGTTCGTTTTCTCTTTCATCCTTCACTGTGCTCGTTTGCTCGGTTACGCCGAGGACGCCGACGCCGATGCTCGTCGTAGGAACGGTTAAGAGTCATGCTCTAAAATCATGAAGCAACATCCACTTCACAAGGAATGTGCAGGGCGCCGACGGTCTTCTAGATCCTTCACATGTAGGCAGCAGAGAAGATCGAAACAATTGAATTTTATGCTTTTGTGTTTACAGCCCGCTTTTCAGCCTGTGTAATAATATATTGCTTTCCGGGTGACCACGGGTTCACGGGACAAGGCCAGGGCATCGCGTGTGTTCACCTGTGCAAGAAAACACCGAAGCGACGCGCACTTCACAAGGAATGCGTAGAGCGCGGACGGACTAAATTAACCAGATCAATGAGAACCTTCACAGGTCGACAGCAGTCCAGATCTGAACAACTCGATCTTGCCCTTGCATTTACAGGCGGCTGTTTGCTTGTGGAACCATCTGTCGCTGCTCGATGGACCACGGGCGCCCGCGAATACCACAAATAAAGCCGGCGCCTCCACTTATCCAATATGTCTTCCTGTGTGGTATACAATAACGAAGCAACACCCACTTCACATCAAAGGGCAGGGTGCCGATGGCTTGAAAGAGCTATCGCAGTGATGGTCTATCAGGCATTGGCAGCAGTGAATGCCTGAACAACTCCATCTTGGGCTTGATTTTACAGACAACTGTTGGCCTACGGAACGATCTAACACTGCTTGGTGGACGATGAGTGCACCTGTGAACCCCAGGTCGCAGCTTGCACCCTCGGTGATCCTACATGACTTCATCGATAGAAGAAAATCATGAAGCAAGACTCACTTATCAAGCATGCAGATTAGATGATTAACAATTCTAAGCCGCTGAAAAGAGGTCACCTGTGAAAGTTAAACAAGTATACGTGTCGATGTATTCACACGTATACTTGTTTATCCTTCTCGGGTGACCGCTTTTCACCGGCTAAAGGCCACGTCCGCCGTAGCGCTGACGCGCGTGCGCGTTCGGCACGCGACGCCACGCCAGCGAAAGCCCTCTATATAGTCTGGCGCGAGGAGCGGCGACCGTGGGCGCGGCCGACGCATCCGTCGGCGAGATGCGACATGCTGTATTCCGCGCCGTCGTTGTCCCTCAGAATGCACTGCGTCCAAGGTAGCGAAGCTGCCATAGAAGCCGATACGTCCTGCGATGGCGGCTTGATAATGATGACGTTGATTTAATGGCAACCCCTTTGAAACGGGGCGGCGTAAAATAGACATCGAGCCTGCTTGATCTATTCAGGTATGCTATACGAGAGTGTCACTCGATGCACGAGCATCGACTGCCACTCTTGTTTCTTGCGCAGCACTTCTGGTTCACCTCCTGAGACGACCGGGCACACAATTCAAAATAAATCAGAAAACTAAAAGAAATAGTACCGTACAAAATTTATGGGTTTCATTATTTCTATAATTTCAGAACAAGTTTAGTCACAAGTTACTAACGTGTCTGGTATAATTAGAATTAATTAGAAATCACTGTTTGCCACACTCCAAGCACAGAATTCCAGACTTTTAGAGACCCGCTACGTGAGCACGACTTCGGCGAAATTCCGGGAAACCGAAAGTAGAAAGCCGACCTAATGACGTCACTAAAGACGTCGCAAGCAAAAAGGTGGCATGATATCTAAGTGGCTAATTAATGGAAAACAGTTGACTGGTAGACTGAACATCTGCCTAGCAGAGCGGATGTGACGGCACTCCGTCCTCTCGCTTCTGCTCTCCCGGCGTGCACCTGCTCGCTCGGTCACTTGCTCCCAACAGCTGCGCGCGCGCTCGTTACATGATCTGATGTCAGCACCAGAGAGGGAGAGGAGAGTAAGGTGTTCTTCGTGCGTCGGTCGCACATTGCATATACGGAGTACACAACAATACAAATGAAACGTAAATAAGTCAGAATATTCGCCATAACATCGCATCACAATCTAACCTGGATACTTCTTTCTGGGGTTTTACGTGCCAAAACTAGTTCCCATTATGAGGCACGCCGTAGTGGTGAGCTCCGGATTAATTTTGACCACATGGGGCTCTTTAACGTACCCTACAAAGTGAACGTACGTTTTTGCATTTCGCTTCCATCTAAATGCGGCTGCCACGGCCGGGATTCGATCCCGCTATCTCGTGCTCAGCAGCGCAACGCCTGAGTGGACTGAGCGGGTAAAAAAAAACCCGGAATACACCCATCTCTATTCATAGACGTAATGATACAACGGCACATATTACATAAGCGAGCATTGAGTGTTTTGCATGAATTGAGAGCAATGGGTTCACCCAGCTTTTTAACTATGGACTATATCCATGTGTCCTTAGTACCAACACACATCTGTTATTTTCGTGTTAAGATATATCCAGTGTTGCCAGGTTTGGCTATTTATAGCCAAATTGGGCTACCGAAAAAAAAATTTTGGCATCGACATCGACGAGTTGGCTATGTGGCTATATTTGGGCTACTGAAAATCTGCCACTTGGCTTTGTTTGGGCTATAAGGGGCGCCCTAATCAAAGCTGTGATCGAGTAGAAACAAATCTCGAAGGCTATGTTTTAGCTGACTGAGCCGGCAGCGCACCTGTGCGTGTGTGCGTGCGCGAAATGCCATCCGCCCCCTCTCCCCCTTCATTCTCTGCGCCGTTGTGTGAACCAGTGGCTTTGATCTTTGATTTACTTCGCTATGCTCAGAGAGCAAAAAAAAGTAGGGTCGGGCGATCGGGGGGACCACATCAAAGAAGAACGGGTAGATGACGCGCTCCAGCGTGTTCACGGCCATGGCTTCTTGGTGAACTATCGCGCCGAGCACAGCTTTCAACCTGCTTCACGTTTCTCACGCTAAGCTTTACGGCCATTTTCTTTTTCCTGCGAGATGAGTTTTTGTTTGCGCTTGCATTAGAGGTTAATTTCCGTAGGTTAGACTTAAGACCGAATCGTCCTCGGAGAGAAGAATCGAACCATGGGGAAGTGGGCCAAGTATGCGAGAAAGTATAAAAAAAGAATAGGAGCAAGACCCCGAGCCCAAAGTGGATCCTGGTGCGTTTACTTATAGATGGCTTGCCCGTAACGTGACAGAGGCAGGTACTTATTGTGCTAATATCGAAACAAGTTCGCCGCGATGCCATTAGTGCGCCACGTCACATGAACATCGCCCAGTGTGTTAGCTTAGCAGGTGATGTGTCGCGCTGCTGGCTCGAGGAAGGGGGTTGGATCCTCGGCCACGGCGGCCGCATTTCGATCGAGGCTATAAAGGCCAAGATATAGTCCGGCGTTTTCGGCGCGCCAGGCCGCGGCAGGCGAAGTCGGATACGCTACGCCAGCCACGCCAGCCTGTGCAAAATTTGCCTCCTCTACAGTTCAGCGCGCGCAACGCGCGCTGCTAGCGCCATCTCTGTGCCTGGGAGCGCTACATCACGGCCGCGCGATCAGCTGTTTCCATGGCGCATGCGCATTCTCGCTTTGTGACAGAATGTGCCCGCGCCGTCCGAGTTTGCGCGCGCTTTTTCTCGCTCTGTGTGCTGTTTGACTGCATTTACGGCATGACGTTAACTCGCCCTCACAGCCAGAATATCGCACTCATATTGCTAGTGCGTCGGCTACGCAAAAAACGGAAGCGGACCATGTACATACGAGAGCTTTTTGACAAGCGCCCTCAACTCGGCGACTACCACCAGCTGGTGCAGGAGCTCCGCCAAGTGGACCCTGAGTACCACTTTAAGTATTTCAGGTAAGGGATAATACTGTTTGTTTAACACCTGCCTCTGCATTATCCGCGATGGGCCTTTCTTTGTGACCTGCATGTGTGTTGAAAAGTGTCATTGTTATAACACGGGAAACGCTAAAAAAATCGTGTCGGCAGGTTTGCACATGGCTCCGATGCGTTCTGCTCCCGGTCGTGGGGGCCGCATTTCGGTGGTGGCGAAATAAAAAAACGCCCACGTAGATTGCGTTTTAATGCATGTGCTGTAATGCATATGCTCGAAATTAATGCGGAGCCCTCTACTACGGCTACCATTATACCCCGCAGTGGAAGATTGGGGGCGATAAATGTAAACATTGTGACTCGCACAAAACACTTGCTTTCGCAGAATGACCAAGGCGAAGTTCGATCACCTGTTGAGCTTAGTGTACGAGAGAATACTGCATGCGCCTAACCACAGGAGACCGATACGCCCTGCGGAAAGGCTGGCAGTGACTTTAAGGTGAGTTCATTGTTCTGACGCCACCTGAGCATAGCAATTCCTATCTGTAATCTTTTTTTATTGCGCACTGTTCCCTTTTATTGAAGTTTTATAAATTTTAATGCATAAGGCGTTGAAGTGATTATTGTAACTAAACATTCGAGAAAGTTTTCATCACATATTTTGTGAACTTATTTTACTATTGGTGATTTTCCAGGTTTCTGGCAACAGGTGCCTCAATGCAAGACATCGCAATGAGCTACTGTATGCACGCTACAACGGTTGCTGGAATTTTAAAAGAAACGCTACCAGCGATATGGGACTGCCTATCGCCGCTCGTCCTGAAGCCCCCAGCAGGTGCTGATTGGGACAAAATTCACCGGGCATATAGCTCAAAGTGGAATTTTCCAAATGTAGTCGGAAGCATAGATGGCAAGCACTTTGCAATTCAGTGCCCTGATAACAGCGGGTCAGATTATTTCAACTATAAAGGCTTCTACTCCATTGTTCTGCTTGCCGTGGCTGATGCAGACTACCGGTTTACTCTTGTCGAAGTCGGGGCCCAAGGAAGGACTTCAGATGGTGCTTTCTTTAATGACAGCTCTATTAGAGAAGTTTTTGAGCATGGAAGTTTGGAGCTCCCTACAGCAGTCAATGGGTGGCCAGTTTTCATGGTAGGTGACGCAGCATTTCCGTTGCGCACATATCTAATGCGTCCGTACCCAGGAAGGCAGTTGGACGAAAGGAAAAGAATTTTTAATTATCGTCTATCAAGGGCGAGAAGGTGCGTGGAGAACGCATTTGGAATCCTCGTGTCGCGGTGGAGGGCTTTTCTAGGCACTGTCACGGGACAGCCTGAACTGCTCACTGACATGGTGAAGGCAGCAGTGTGCTTGCACAACTTCTTGATGGTTGATTCGGCGTACTGTCCTGCAGGCTATGGCGACACAGTGTGTGGCGAGGAAATACAGGATGGGTATTGGAGGCATGCCATCACACCGGTTGGAGCGACTGCAGTGTCTAGCAGTAATCGATCTTCTCCTACAGCCATGTCACTCAGAGATGACATTTCAAATTACTTCTTGTCTGCAGCAGGCTCTGTGCCATGGCAGGTTAAAGTGATTAGGCGGAACTGAGTGACTCCTGGATGTTTTCTGCACCTGTGCTATTGTTGTTTTGCCTCCATTTGGTATAAATCTTGCACGAGGCTGTCAACAGTTGCAATAATAGTATGTGACAACGTTAATTTGTATCTGTACTGTGTGCTTTCGTGATGTTTACTTTTATTGCTTTAGTGCTGCTAAATCACTTTTATATTCTGGCCGATCTTGTGTTCTTTTATGTTTTAGTGTACATTGCTGCTGTGTAAAGATATGTATCTAGTAATCCCAGCTGCTTGGTTTACTTGCTCAAACATATACAGTATCTTTAAAATAAATAAACTTCGAAGACAGTAGGCTTCATCTTTATTGATTTTTAAGCATTACAACAGTGGAATGACTGGTGGTGTGCACAGCACATGACAAGGCTTAGTTTTCATATATAGCATTAACGAAGTACTCGTAGCAAGTTTTCAGACAGGTAGGTAATCGTAAGCAATGGGTGATAAAATAGAAACTGCGAGTGCAAACAATCTAAATTGGGCTCATGCTGCACCACACTTTTCAAAACAAATCGACAAAATAACCTGACTAGGATAGGCTCCTCATTCCAAGGCCAAAAGAGCAATATACTGCCCTCATCGAAGAAAAAGGTTGGGCGTGCAGACACAGACACAAGAGAAAACGACAGATCAAACACCGTGTAAAGACATGTACGACGTTCAGTCGTTTTCTCTTCTCTTGTGCCTGTGTCTGCCCCGCCTCATCTTTTGCTGCGATGAATCTCTGATGACTAGCTCTACTTTTTGTCATTCTAAACATATTGCCCTCCTTTAGATCCAACATGACACTGCAGCCTTATACAGGAGAATACGAGCAAACTGCACACGAGAGTATGTAAAAATAATCTTAATCGTGTTCGTTCAGTACAAAACATGTAAAAAGGAAATGTATTAAAACCTTGACTAGAATAGCTTTGTCACTTGAAAACACAGACACATATATGTATTGCACTCTTTACAACATGCAGCCTTGCATATGAAAATGCAAGCAAAGTACACTTGCGAATATATAAAAGTGATCTGAATTGCGTTAGTTCCGTACAAAGCATGTGTAAAAAGACGTTACTAGAATATATTTGTCACTTCAAGGCACAATGAACATTGTACTATTTAAAATACCGCATGCGGCTGCAGCCAAGTGCAAGGAAAATAGCTACACCTGCACATATGAGCGTCAAAATGTATTGTGAATTACCCTAGCAGGTACACATGAGTAAAAATATGTTTAAAAATTGCTATCACAGATATATCACTTCAAGGCACATAGTACACTCTTTTAAATCCAACATGATGATGCAACCTTATCGTATAGTAAGAACACAAGCTGCACACACAAATAAGTAGTGTGATTCACTCACGCCAGTTCAGAACACAAATTTACAAAGGAAATGTACAAAAGACCTGCCTACAATGGCTCTGGTACTACCGAGCCAAACAAATATATTCCTTTGAAATGCAACACGCTGTTGCAACCAAGTGTAAGGAAAGTATGGATTGCACTTTGCTTTACTAGCACATGTGAGTATACAAAGGTACTTTCACCCTCTAGCTTAAGCTGCACAGTATATGCACAGATACTGCAAGTGAACTTTAAAAAAAATGTAATCTCATCCAGGCTGCCATCAAAGAAAACAACATATAGATTGATGGGATGAAAGCAGCATGGCTACGTTTCATAAAAAATGGGAAAGTAATCAATTATGCTACTCTAAAAATTGGTTTGAATGAAATCTGAAGGCACATGAACACTTGCTTAAATTTAGGGTAGAAATGCAAACGTCAATACAGCTGCAACTACGCTCTTGGTAAACAACAGCACTCTCGCGCTTCTTGATAATGCAACGGGATTAAAATTATGGTACAGTGCTTCTGCAGACTCATTGTATAAGAAAAAGAACTACGTACTGCTGTCCCGTTTTTTTAACATGAGTTAACAGGATCAATGAAGGTATAGCTGCTGCATATTTTTAAGAGATTAAATGTCAAACTCTGCAATTACCTCCATTAACCGTGCTTTGCACTTAGCTGCTACTTGCTTGCCAGCCTGTCCAATGTCAAACCGATAGAAAGGCCAAATGCCTCATTTTCTGTCATTTTTTCCTTTAGGTGGCTCAGAGCTGCTGGTCAAAATCATCATTCTTTTTGCGCTTTTTCTGAACACTTGAAGGCACTGTCCCAACACAAGTGCGTCGATCAGCCTGTAGAGAAACCAGTTCAACGCTGTACTGGTCCGCTTGGCCTGCTTGCTCCTGGTCGAAGCTGTCCTCGAGAGGCAACGGAGACACACTGGCGTTGCCGCACATGGTATTCAGCAGCTCTGCCGCCGTGCTGTCCTGGCTGTCGCTCCTTCTTGTGAAGCACGCACGTTCGATACGGTTCTAATAAGGAAAATTCGGGCCGAAAGGTAGAAACATTGTTGAATGTCGTGGTTTGGTCGCATTTCAACCATTTACTCTGAGCCACAGCGCAGGTATATATCTCCCCCACCCTTCATTTGAGGGCAGGTAAACTGGCGCGTCACAGACACTTCAAGGGACTGCAATATGATAGTCTTTTGACTCATACAAATGCATTGTGCTGGTATGGGTGGTTGCCATGAATGGCATGTCAATAGACTATCGTGTCATAGGAGCAGCTCAAAATATTCAGAAAGCTTTAGAAATATTTGCGAGCACGCTTGCCAAGAGTGTGCTTTCACAAAAGCAGACACTCGAATTCCAATGTTATCGACACGTAAGCAGCATAAAAAACATCTGAATGTCTAAAAGTCACATATCAATACAGTTCTTACATGATAATTTCATTGTTATAAAGGCCTTATTCTGACACAATAAAATTAAAGCTTACTGCGCGACACACGACCTCTAGATGAAGCAATGCAACTGTTTAACGGTTGTCAGAATATGACGCGTTCTAGCGCACGCAATAAAACAAAAATCCTGTCACTGCTCATTACCTCAGCCGTGTACTGATTGTGTCGAGACACGTAGAGATAGCCGTCGCGTTTCAGTAGTGTCGTTGACGATAAAATCAGCCACCTTCTTCAAAGCCGTAGGCCAGAATTCACAGATGTAAGTTATATAAATAGGGTTGGTTCCCTGTATTCTGTATCGCAAAAACATCAACGCGCCTCCCCCCCCCCCAAAAAAAAAATGTAGAAAAAAAGAAATTGAAGGACGAAATCGAGGGTCCCTTTAAATGCTCTATCATTCACAAGACGAAAAATAAACTACATATCGGGTAATTGGGATAAAATAACAGCCGGTAAACGGCAAATTTTTGTAAGTGAAAAAAAAAATCCGCGTAATTTTCTCAGAAATAAGCACCGAAAACTTCGACCTCTAGCTAAAAGGCTGCGAAAGGGCAATGGGTTCTTGATCGTAAGTAACATTCGCGCAGCGACCGAGAAATGTGGCAAAAGTACCCCAAAGTATTCACTAAAGTACTCACGGTCTCATACGCCCGCAGTCCTTGTAAAATTCCATTGCGGAGAGGAACTCCCACGTGCGCTTGGCTACATACCCGGACCCGCTCCTCTTCGTCTGGTCGATTAACTTTCTTTCTCGGTTGAAACGGTCTCGCAGCCTCTTCCATAATTTCAGGCACTGGTCAACTAACGCAGAAAAAAGGGCGACAAGAATTGGACAAGCTACACTGCGACAACTGTCCGCTATAACTAAAAATGAATGTGAAATGCAGCTTACCTGTGGCGAGACCGCACTGCTTTCGTATAGCTTCCCATGCGTTGTTTCCGCTCAGTGTCGCGGTAGTCCATTCGTTTCACATCATACACACATGGATGGCTGCGAATTCCTTCCAGCAGGCGTTCAATAAGTGCATCCTCACTTGCGCTGTCATCGTCCACGGACGTTGTGAAAACCACAGCCGCACTTTCACTGCGAGCGCCACAAGCCGCCATTTTGCCTTTCTGCCCGCTGCCCCTACAGCGCGCAGTGCATTCAGGTCTAGCGGCAGCCGCGTGAAATAGAACATGTTCTATCTCCGCGCGGCGGCGCCAAGCGCGCCCGGCGCAGCTGGGCACGCCGGCTACGCCGTGACGCCAGACTGTAGATGGTGCACTTTTGAGCGGCGTTGCTTAACGCGACGCGCGTGGCCGCGCGCGCGCGTTACGCCGGACTATATCTTGGCCTTAAATGTTGAAACACCCGTGTACTAGATTTATGTGCACGTTAAAGCACCCAAGTGTCAAAATTAAACCGGAGTCACCCACTGCTTCATGCCTCCCAATCATGTCGTGGTTTTGGCACGTAAAACCCCAGTAATTATTATTAATAGTATATCAACATGGTTTGCTTTTTGACAGTAACTGGTTTTCACAGGATTACCACTGTCATCATTTTGTCGTTTACCTTTGCTCGTTATGAGCCGTCGGAGCTTTTGCCATTTCGAGCGAGTTACGTTCGGGACGTGCTCGTCGCCGCAAACGACTGCGCGCTTCTTACATTTGTGTGCGGTTTTGCGCAGCAACCGTTTGAAGTTTCGCTTACACCGATTGAGACAGCGAGTGGCATCTGTTGTCTCTCACTTCTCTTTAACGCATGTTCTTGGCATGCTGGAGACCTAAGATGGCGATCAGGTTGATGGAAGAGGAAACTATGTAGAGTGTGTCCCAGGTAACCCGTTCAATCTAATTAACGAGAAAACAAGATAGGACGATAAAACAATAACGCGAGATATTATGGCGCGATACACTGGTTTCGGCTCATAAAAAAGAAGCCGTGGGTGCGTCACCGTCGCAGACCGCTGGACAGCTGAAGTTTTTCTACACCATAGGCGGATGTCACGTGAGAGCTCAATTATGCTGTCATTATTTTGTGTACCACGTGAGCTAAAAAGCTGAGTTCGTAGTTAGTATTACTGCATACAACTAAAAATAATAACTTACTACTATCGTCATATAATAAAGTCATTATGATTTCGTCTTCTGCAGCGATTCGCTTAAAGCGTGATGCCACCGTCACGGCGGCAATCACATTGGTTACAACGGGTTGTTCAAAAAAAGGATTGCGTTGTTGAATGTGAAAATTTATATAGAAATAAAACTGCAAATAAAAACGGCTATATTTGGCTACGAAATATTTGACTATTTTTGTGTTTCGCTACATTTGGGCTACCAATTCTTTAACTTTGGGCTACGCGCCTCGTCCGACCTGGCAACACTGGATATAGCCGGCCGCGGCGGCCGCTTTCTATGGGGCGAAAAGCAAAACGCCG